>NC_079155.1:61056167-61356167 GCF_947563725.1 Argiope bruennichi | reverse complement strand
TCTTTCTACATTAATTTCTTTTGTTTGTCACTGATTGCATTTAGAAAATTAAGTATGATAAATTTTTTGATAGAGATATTAAAATCCATTGATTTGCAGGGTGGTTACTTCTTGTGGATAGAATTACCTGAAAATATTGATGCATTAAACTTTTCACCTTTTGCTAAGCAAGAGTATCAGGTTGCATTTATGCCAGGAATAAGGTAATTTTTTTTTTCACTTACATGGTAATCTAAAATATTTATGCAAATTTTTTTAATCAGATATACTGTAGAAGTAATTTGCTGACTTTATTTTTCAAAAACAATCCATTTCAGATTTTTAAGAAAAGAGAAATTAACTTTTTTGTTTTAATGCTTGCTCCTCTACTTTCCACATTAATATTTTCTAAACAACTTTAAATTTAATCAAATAAAATAATTAGAATTGTTAATGAGTTAAAATAATTAAAATATGTTATTTACATTAAATTTACATTAAAATTTTCATCCTCTAATCTTATAATAATCAGCAAATTTTGTTACATTAGAAGTAAGAAAACATTATTATATAGTTTTCTTTAAGAATAAATAAGTTGCAAATTCTCTTTATAATAAAGCATGTCAATCAATATGAAGCTTTTTAAATGTATATTATATATTTTCAGGGCATCTCCAACTAATAGTTTTGCCAATTACATACGAATCTGCATTAGTTTTTACCCTCTGGATATTTTATTGTCTGCTGTTCGAAGATTATGTAGAGCAATTTCAGACTTTCAACAGAGATGTGAAGACGATCCTAATTTTTTAGAAACTTATGCAAATTCTAACAAAATAGATATTTAAATATTTGAAAGAAATCTGAATTTTGCTCTGCCTAAAATTTTGAAGCAATTATTTATTATGATTCAAGGCTACTACTCTGCAAGTTTTCTATATTCTTTATAAATAAGATATACATAATATTACAATGTTGCATATTAAGCATAAGTATATTATGATGGTTACATAAAGGCTTCTTTTGTGTATTTATTAAGAAATCGATTTAGGTTTATATAAATGTGCATATTTCAAAGTTGCAATAGTTAATTGTTTTTATTGTAATTTAATCAGAATCTTTGTGTTAAAGTTAGTTTATTTTAACTTGATAGATCTAATATGTTATGGGTATTACTTTACAAGACAAATCTTTATATATTTAACTTTTACTGATAAAATGTATATTGTATATTTCTTAGTAGTATTAAATTTAGATTTCAAACTAGTCCAAAACTAGTCTACAAATGTTAAGAATTTTATTTTCTTCTATGAAAATTTAAACTTTTATCTGAATATTTTTAAAAAACACATGTTCATGTGAAGATTGTTATAAAGGCATACAAAGTTGTATTTAACAATCCTTATAGTTGCACTATCTTCAAATAAAATCAGAAATAATGCAATAATAAATTTAAATTAACATAAAATTCTATTAATAGATTTTAATGACTGTGATCAGATCCAATAAAAATTTTGGATTTGTATTGCCTATGATGCTATCATGTAAAAAGTATACACTAGGAATGTTGAAACAAAACATTTTTTTTTTTTTTCTTTCTTTCAAATTATTATATATGCATACAAAATTAGTTTTAAAGAATTTAAAAAAAATTTATTTCATAAAGTATTGAATCATTTTAAGTGTGTATTATCTTATTTAAATGTTGTTGTTTTTTAACCTCTATACAGTATTGTATTTTATTATTATTCAAAGTTGTGTTGTGTCTTTCACAATATTTTTAAACTTATTTTAATCTGATCTGTAACAGAATATATTAAATTATTAATTTCAAAATGAGTAAATTTTTGTATAGCATGAATATAAGAGCTAAATTCAGATTTATTTTTGTTGAATTTTAAAAAATTATGTCAAAGAGATTATTTTTGTTGATTAGTATTGAACTATGGAAATAAATTTTATGCAAAATGATTAATTGTCTAGTTATGTCAAATTACGTATTTTAATACAAAAACATGACTTTTTGTAGCTAGTCTGAAACAATTACAAATTAAATTAAAATGTTGAGTTTGAAAATATAAAAACACAAACTATAATAAATTTAAGAATAGCTTTCGTAGATACAAATGAACAATGTTTTATGTGTACATATCCACAATATAAACGATTATATTTGTAAAAATATATAGATCTTGAAATGTTTGCAATAAAACAAAATATTTTTATCACTAACATAGAATTAATGTGACATGAATTTATTAGTATTGGTTTAAATAAAAAGAGATTATTCTCTATTTGTTCCATCTTGAGATAAAAGAAATTAGTCTTTAATACTCTAATGTAATAAATAGTCCAATTTAAATATGCTAGTGAACTTTCTTCTTTCTTTGATAGAGTAACCATAAATATATACTACAGAATTTACATATAGTTTTATATGAATAAAATAAAATGTATTACTTCATATGCTTCTCCTACCTCTTCTTTTATAAATTTATATAATTAATCTCACTCCTTTAAACATGTATAAAATTAAATGGATCAAAAACTTTTCTGTTTTCAAAAGTCTAATTGTATAAGATACTCATTTTTTACAAGTCACAGCAATTAAATCAATTGCTTGGATGGAAAAATTAGAATAGAAATCTATTAGGTCAAAATTTTTATGCAGCTCATAACAAAACAGAAGTTTTTAATTTCCTGTTTAAAAATTAGGATAAATCATTGTTCGAGAATAATAAAAATGATAAAATACAAAGAACTCGCAAATCGCTTACTTTGTGAGTCGTATAGAAAACAAATTATATTATTTAAACACACTTATTACATTAACACATCGCAAAAGAATAAAGATTGGGGATTATAATAATTGAATGTTTAATTTAAAAATTAATAACAAATAAAAACACTGCTTAAATTAATCAATTTCATTTCAGCATTATACTATTTTTAGTAAAATATTTCAATATATTTTAGATAAATTTTAGAATTTACAATTTATCTGAGAATATTTATAGCAGTAAATTTACTGCATAAACATTTTAAAACTATATATTTTTCATTGCATTATAAAAATCTGCTAAAATAAGCCAAACTTTGAAGCAGAGGGATATTTGAAATAATGATTAATAAAAATAAACATTTAAAGGGGGGGGGACTCACGTTATAGATAGTATCAAGGTATCAGTAATACTTAAAGTATTCAAATTTAATATTAAGGAAAAAATACTTTTAAGTACAATGCCATAGAAACATTTTCTGATAAGACGTAAGATTATGTTGTAATCTCTCAATAAAATTATGGAAATCTTTAAAAAACAAATCATCTGAGATGACCGTAAAAAGATATCACAAAAATAATTCAACTTGAATGTAATAATTCAACTTTTTCTTATTAATGTTTAACACTAGATTATCATAATTCAAAATTATTTGCCAAAGAAAGTAATTTCCAATGATACATTTAACATTATTACATTATCTATTACAATAATATGTTGAAACTTAAGAAAACCATCTTTATCTCTAGTAATTTTTAAAAAAACATAAAGACAATTCTAATGTTTTAGTAACATGTTATAATAATTCTCTTTTTTTCCCAACAAGATATATATTAAAGACCAGAAAGTTATGACAAATGTTTATTTGGTACCTTTTGAATTGTTTAAAAAAACAAAATCCAAGAGCCATCCAAAGAATATGTACACAATTGAGATATAAAATAAATATGCATGATCGGTTTATTTACATACAGTTAGTACTCATCATCTTCATCATTGTCTGTTTGGCTATTTTGTTGTTGAAGTTGCAACTGTTGTTGGGCTGCTTGTTGCATTTGAAGCCACTCTTGTTGTTCCAGTTCCGCTTGTTCTTGACGAGCCTGTAATAATAGATTTTCAATCCAATGAGAAAAATTATCAAACTATACTTTTCCTTAAAAAATGACAAGAAAGTAAAAAAATTCCCTTAATATATATATATAAATATATATATATATATATATAAAGACAAAAAATTCAGTATTTGAGAATATTTATCATTTAAAAATAATAAAATAAATTAGCAAAATATTTATTTTTAAATTAGACATCCTATGGCAACAACTATGTTTGTGAACCTATTTGAAAAAACCTAAAACTGTCTCAATAAAAAGCAAACAAAATTGCAAATAATTTAATTATTATTGTGTGTAATATGAACACATATGTTTAAATAACTTTAGTAACAAAATAAAGAACATACTTCTTTTTTCTTTTTTTTTTTTAAGTTTCTTAGAAATTATTAATACATGATTTCACTAATTTATTTACCCATTTAGTTTCTATACATCTATAAAAATAATTAAGTTTATCTAGGAGTTTTTATTGTTATTTCCCCTTTAGAGAGAAAGAAGTTCTGGAAACTAATTATGCGAATTTCTTTAATATAAAATTAAGGTAAAAATATGATTAATAAATCAGATAAGATCCCAAAATATACATACAAGTAGATATTGAGAATAATTCATGAAAAGAACTTTGTTAAGTTATAAACTAAATGACATCTGACAGATTTTCCATTAATCTTAGTTAGCAGTCTTCAACAGTATTTTCTGACTTCAAAACTTTGTCTTTCTATATAATAAAAATAAACATTCTACAGTCTGTAGAAGTGTTTAAGAATTCTATATTGTCCAATATTCTGTCATACATGCATTTGGTCTGAATAAAATATTTGTTTTAAAATAAAATTTGACAAAGATAATGAGCCTACATTTTACAAATCTAACAATTCTGTAAATGAGGGGGGGCATTGAAAATTCAAGCTATATTCAGAACCAAATCACATACAGAGAATTTGCAACATGCATACAAAGAAAGAAAAAAAAGAGAGAGAGACAGAGAGGTGATGTCATTTCAGTCAGTATCTGTCTAGATTTAAAATAAGAATATTTTCGTAGATTAGTCATCTAATAAGGAAACAAAAAGGTGGAAGACACAAAATATAATAGCTTAAATATTCATATTGCTCTCTCACATATAAAATACTAAATTTTCAGGTTAATCTTTCAAACTTTCCATCTTGTTCACATTTCTGTCATAATGTACTACATAAAGCTTCTTAAAGTTAGCTTAAAAGAAGGTTAATAGCTTAAAGTTATTAACCTTCTTGTGGTAAAAGAAAATTTTCAATTAAAATTATGTTAATTAAATTAGTTGGTAAACTAAAATAAAATGTAATAAGGAAGAGTTCTCGAATTGTGATACATAAACCAACGTTATAAACTTTATTTTTGGTATTGCAACTTTTTATACAAAAGATTTAGATGAATGTTAAGATCAATGTAATATGACATTATTCTTATTTCAAACTTCATTATTTAAGCATGTATGTATGTGTATGTTGCTACATTACATAATATTGCAAAAGCATAAAAAACAGATTTTTAGATATTTCAGGGGACAGAATGAATTTGCAAAGGGTAATCTATGTAATTTTTGGTTAATACAGAATGACCATGCATACATTTCTGGCAAAGTGATAAAAATTTTAAAGCCATGTTATTATCAAAAATAAATGTAAGACAAAGTTGCAACTTAATTCTGTATTACATTTGAAGTTAATAAATACAAAGCCCAACATATCAAAAATGATTAAAAAAGAACTCATTTACAGAGTTAATCTACATAAAAAAATTGTAATATTTTTTATTATTGCAATTTACTTTTTAGTATAATATATGTTTCTTTTATAGTAATGTAACTTCCATTAATAAATAGAATAATAGAATAATTTTAATCTTTGATTATATGTACTCTATTTAGGATTCATTCATTTTTAATCAACATAATACTTTGTTATTATTATGTATATACAGTACACTCCCGATTATCCGCGGAATTGGGTGGCGCGGCCGCCGCGGATAACCAAAATCGCGGATAATCCGAAAAACTCTAAAAACGGGTATAGCAAAAAAGAAAACAGTCATTCCAACTTTGAAAAATCGTTTTATGTACAATAAAACGTAAAATAAATAGCAGGAAATGTTTAACTAACGCTTAATATTTTAGTATATCACTCAAAACTGACCTAAAATGCATTTTGTTGATGAAAACAGAAAAGTGCTTTGAATTTATGAGAGGCGTCAAGGATACACAGAAAAATTAATACATATGTACTGTTTTAATACTGTAATGTATAATGTAATTACAAAAGCATAACTGCAAAACTGCACCTTTTTGAAAATATCAGTAAAAAAAAAAAAAAAAAAAAAAAACTTTGTTCGACCGGCGCGGATAATCCGCACCGCGGATAATCGGGAGTCTACTGTACTTTTTTATTATTATTATGTGGTAAAAAATTTTAATTGTTTGAGAAATCCAATAATAAGATTCTTATAAGTAGAAACCAGCTTCCAATTTTAAATGCAAATATGAACTCTGTATGAATATGTAACTATATATTATATGAATACTGTAATTAATAATTAGGGGGAATTTTCAGTTTTTCCATATAAATCTCTTTCAATATTTAAAATATTGTGTAGCAAAAATTTAAGCATGTTTTTGTATTAAAAATTTATATATAATAAATTGTGTAATTGCTAGGTAAAAAAATTTCTAAAATATTATTATGAAAAAAATTTAAAAACAGTATTTATTAAACATATTTAAGATTTGCAAGAGTTTATTGTTAATTATAATACTTAACAATCCAAAAATCTTTTCTTCTGGGGGGGGGGGAGATATTCAATTCAAAACTTTTGAAAGTTGGACATATTGGGCATTAAGTAAATAAATATATACAATTTTTGTTTTTTAAAACTATGTACAATATTTTCATAAGCTACTAAATATGTTTATCTTCATCTTAAAATAAAATAAATATCCCCTTTAAGTTTTTCTTTAAAGATAAAGAGATTGCAAGCATTATGAAGCAATAAAGAAATTTAAAGGTGATTTAAATAAATTTTGATTTCTCTCTACAACTTACTTTTGCAAAAAGTTCTTGTTGTTGACGTAAAAGCTCCTCCTCCGGAATTCCTAAATTTTCTAAGCGTGTGCTTTGTCTACGCCGTTTAGCTGCCATAGCTTTACAGTCTTTCAAGACAGCCTCTGCTTCCTCTTTATATGAGCTAAATCCAAGAGCTTCCAATGCTAGAATAAAGTAATAAATCAGATATATATATACATGTATAGACTGTAATGTAGACTCAATATGTAATAGACTAGTAAAGCTTAAAAAATGTTAATACAATTAAAAATTATAAAGAATATATTATGCATAACATAGCAAATCTATCACCTATCTAAATAAAGAAAGGATTATAAAATTAAACATAGCATGAAAATTACTGCTAGTTTTTAAACTCATATGTTAATGGTACATAACTAAAGAGTAACGTAGTGAAAAGATAAGTGAGGTAATATTCTACTTAAATATCACATTTGTAACAATAATATATATATATATATATATATATATATATATGATATCTCTATAATCTGATATCTCTAATGAATAATGATATCTCTAAATCTAAATTAAATCCTAATTAATTTCCTAATTTTTACCTTAATTTAACCCATATTAAGTTAATTCTAAAATGTTCTCTTTTTTCCTATCCAATTCTACCTTTTATTATTTAATTAATGCTACACAAACTCTGTAAAACTGCTTTAATTTTCACATGCTCCCACTGAAGGGGGAAAAAATCTCTTATGCTACACAAATTCTTCTAAAAGATACCTATATTTCCATTTCCTAAGTCTACATTTGTCAAAGAATCCCTATCAGAATCTTCACAATACAAAATCAATGGAGAAAAATATTTCAGTCTTTTTTCCCTCTTTTGCTCTTCTCTTGTGTCATGGATTGAAGCATCTCATCTCTTCTTGTTTGTGCATAAAGTATACCTCTTGGGATGGAATAAATTGGAAGCTTTAAAATTTCAAAATGTCTCCTCTCTTCAACCACAAAACTGCTTAAGAAATATGTGTTTACATTGTGTGTGTTCATATGCATACTTTTTTCTGTTATGGCAATGATATTTCAGAACAATAAGAATGGTTTTCTTTTCAAGTTGAAGTCAGCTTTAACGGCATATTGAATATATAATGGATATTTTACACTAAATAAATATATAATAGATAATAATTATACAAACAAGAAATTTACATCTGAAATCTTATGCAATTACTTCATATTTATAATAATAAGTATTAATAATCTTCCATATTTCTAAAAAGAAATTATGGTATTAAATATGATACATCACCAGAGCCTGACTTAGCCTAATTGGGGCCAGGGACAAAAACTTCTTTGGGGAGCCCCCTCTGCTTCACTACTTTAATAATGAAGAACCAAACTTTATGGTGATATTTAAATTTTTCACCTCATTATAGATGTATAACAAAAAAACAAAAAAAAATTGACTAGAACCTAAAATAGCTATAAAGTCCTTCCCCCCCCCCCTCCAATGGTCAGACGAAATATCGTTCTGGCCAATTTATTGATTTTCTGACAATTTTATGTCCATCATCATATTTTGTTTTTCAAAGTTCATTTAAAGAAGGAAATGTAAAATAAACCTGCCCTAGTCAGGCTCTGTACATCACAATTCTTTTTATTCTAAACCTAGCATTGTTAATTAAATATCATGATATTTCAGTTATTACCTGTATCAAAAAGACTTTTAAAAAATTGATTAAAATTTTTTTAAAAATATTTCTTATAATATATAAATGAGACAAACACAAAATTTAGAATAATTGATATAAATTGCATACAAATAAAGTAAAAGGTTAATAATGGTAATCCAATAATTAAGATAAATCAATAAGGGAAATAAATATTTTAAGGTTTGCACAACATATTGTTTATCCAAGTTCATCATTTGTCATAATATTACCTATAAATCCAAAACTGGATTCACAGAAAAAAGTAAAATAGATTTGACTAGTTTTATGAAGACTAGATAATTCATTTTTGCATTTTATTTTAGTTTGAATACTTCAATCCATAAATTCACAACATCAATATTTTCAGCTCCTGCTTAAGATAAATGAACAATTATTTGATAGTTTTTTATATAGATAACTAAACAATTATTTTATAGTTTTTTTATATTTGACAAATTTTAATCAAATTTATATATAACAAATTATTTATCATTTAAGATCTGGATGGGTGAAATTTAATATCATCAAAGCAATGAAAACTGTTGCTTCACAATGTAGAAGTACATGTAGTTTCATTAAATTTGTTTAGAATCATGTGTTTTTTAGCATGTAATTAGCTCATCTAATGCACTTCTCTTTGGATGTATTGAATTTCTTTTCCAAATAAAGTGACCTAGCCAAGATTCCTAATAAATATTTTTATGTTCATAAATTTGTCAAAAACTAAATTATCAGAAGATAATTCAAGAAATTCTATTGAAAAACATTTGCTATAGAAATATTCAATTCTTAATAAATCATCATTTGAATAATAATAATAATGTTTAGCAACATAATGACATCTTAAGTCTCACAAGACCAAATTTTTAAAAACTTAGTGAACTTGAGTAAAGAAATCTGGATTTTGATATGTAAAAATCATAAATTCTGGATAAAATCAGAATACAATCATTCCTGAATATTAGAATAAAACTATTACTGTAAAATACATTTAAAAATAAATCTTAGTATGAAAAATATAAACAAATAATCCACCCAAGAGAATTGGTTTTTGATAATTCTATTGAATTTTTAAGAAATTCAAAAAAACAAATCTCTTAGAGCTATCATAATCTATCCATTCGTGAATTTTCTTCATTCTCCAGACATGAAGCAGTAATTTTGTCTCTGTTCAAGCTATAATACATCTTATTTCTCTTGGAAAAGTTATATAAGCTTTTTTAAAGTTGAATTGCTCATAAAATTCATTAATATCACGACAATGCTTCCTGTAGTTTTCGGAGAACAAATATTTATAATTTAATGCCAAGTAAAGCAGTTTCATTGTTAAAAGTTAATGCTTAGCTTATAAAACAAATGCAGACCCATTTTTAATCATCTGAAAAATAATACCAAATACACATTAGAAATGTCTTTAATCAAAGCATAACACCATTTATTTGCGAGCATTTTTTAATATATTTCTTGGTTCTTTTAAGTGATAAGACACTTGACAACACCATATGTCACATAGTTAAACATATTTTATATAAAAAATTTTAAAAACAATATTGATTGAACACAATCTCCTGAAAATTCAAAATATCCTTACTTACTTTTAAAGTTATCCAAATAATTATAACTTATCAAGAAATAGTGAGGGGATTTAATATCAAAGGTTAATAGCCTTTAATCAATATTATATGCACTTCAATAATGATTAATCAGCTTTTTTTTTTTTTAATAAAACAATTCTATTTGAGTGCATAAAATAATAATGATATGTGAGGCTGAGATTATTTCGTTTTATATCTTACTTGTAAATAATGTGAGATAAATAACATTTGCATCCAAATGCATGATAATTAACAATGTTATTCCTCATTTTATCAATAAGCAATATCTAAATGTTCTAATTAAATATAAGTCAATGAAAGATAAATTAACACTATATTCTATCAAAGTAAACAAATAACGCTTTTAAAACATAACTTCGGAGTTTCATTTTCTAGACTTATTTGTTGTTAGATGCACATTTCAGACATTATGGATTTAAACTTTTTTTTTTTTTTTTTTTCAACCAAGCAAAAGAAATATTGTTTTGTACCCTTTCCAATCGTAGCAATCTCAAGAATTTAAAGAGTGGTCGCTAAAAATAACAAATGAGATGAAAACATTTAACAGTTATTTTAAGCCCTTCCAACCATAAAAATTCTTCAAATAAAATAATTTTACAAACCTCCAAGTACATGTTCGGCCGATATTGTCTTTTTTTGGAGTTTATTACATATATCATTTGCTTCTGTTGATATATGATGAATAAACTCAGTACAACAATTTAAAATGAGTTCACGAGCATCGTTTGCAACACGAATATGAGGAAGCAATTCTTTTATCATTTTATTCATTGCTGCACGGGGAATAGTGAGATCTTCGTCCGTTTCAGCCATTATATTTTGAAATATCAAAAGCCTCCTTATTGTGGTTATGTGTAAACAAAATATAAACAATACTCTAAGAAATTATTTCACTTCTATTGAAAGATTGACGGAATAAAATGTGCTTTATTAGCATTTGTTTTGAAAGTACTTTGCTGTTTTTTATCAGTAGATTTATTCTAAATTTTGTTTCTCTAACATATTAGTTAATTATTATGTTTATTTTTTTACTTTGTTAATTATTCTGACTGGTACTAATGCCCCATTGCATTATTGTTCTAATGCAAGATTGTTTCACATGGATTCAGAAAAACTTAAGATTTACAATTATATAAACAATGAAATATTATAAAAACAAATAAATATTAGAAGAATTATACATCAATAAATATATTGCCTAAGGCTGTTTTATCAATTAGGTGGCGTTGCTTTCATCGATCAATTCCTGAAACGATTGCATCGATATTTTTAAGTAAGTATCGATATATTTATATCGATATTTTTCAATTGTAAACAATAAATAAAAACCACGCTATTCGGAGCGTCATGGAAACAAACTAAGAAAAGCCTAGCCGATAAGAAAGGTTTTGGTATTGATATCTTATCTTGTACTTTGGATTCCTAAGCTTGGAAAGAGAGCTAAGCCCTATTCTTACCACGAAACAGCGTTGAAATAATCCTAATTAATAGAAATTTTATTTCTAATCATGTAAGTTGAAATTAATTTTATTGGCAATATTTCTTATCATCAATAATTTTATATAGTTATGAATGTAGCATCGCATCAATACAGTTTTGGTGTACGATAAATGCATTCCGAGAAATATAAGTATTATTATTATTTTGCTTGAAATCATGAAATTTTATTTTGAGAATTAGCAGTCACGAACTTTTTTTTCTTTTATTATTCGTGGGAAAGATTATAATATTTTTCGATGAAACTAATTAATATTAAAATCTTTATTTTTTAATGCACACATGAAATTGTTCCTCATGTCTTGCTTTTTTGAAAGTAAAATAATTTAAAAAGAAATTATTGTGAAAACTTTTTGCATTGTATAGAAACAGTATTATATTTTTATGAACAATTCTTATATGAAACATAATTTATATGCTTCTAATTCTAGTCATCAGATTCAAGCTCATCAGATTTGATTAATTCATCAGAGCCATTTATAAATCAGTATTTAAATGAATTTTTAGAATACCATGATATTTTTAAAATAATATGAAAGTACTCACCATCAAGAAGAAGACAAAAGCATCTCTTACCAATTCAGTTGTTTATTAAACTAGACTACAAAATAGTTTTGGAATATCATTTAAAATTATTTTCACCAATCTTGATCAAAACTATTAATAACTCCTGTAAAACACAATTCACAAAACCTGATTTTTTTAAGAACTCTTAATTTTTTTATTCCTTTTTATAGCACCATACATGTAATAAGTTTGTTTTATATTCACTTTATACTCAAATTAACATATATCTGCTAATGCAAGAATCTTACAAAATATTATGCTGCTGATTAATGTTATTTACATAAATTAAACAGTTATTCACTATCAACATTAGTTTATTAATGAAAACATTATAAAAAACATATTTCTCAAGAAATGTTAAAAATATATTTGAAAGCTAGTAACTAAAGCAATAAATGCTATTTTATTTAATAAATAAAGTAGCATTTCTGAAACTAAGGTTGTAACTCCAAATGAGGTGGTGTACAAAAACTTTGGCTTTGCAAATATTCAAGAATTAAAATGAAAACTTTTCTGATGTAAAGCAGTTAAATAAAAAAAAATGAATAGTCTCTTTCAATGGCAATTTTTTATTGTTCATTTATCATAAACTTAACCATCATTTCCTAATTTGTTTACTAATTAAAGATTTGCAATTTAACTTTTTAAAATCAAAGATTAAAAAAAAATCCTATCTGGAAAGATGTTTCAGTTAGTAAAATAATAAAGAAGGCTTGCTTTTAACTCTTCACACAGTTTGTCAAAAAATAATCCATAAATAACTAAGTGTGACATATTATTTCTAGGTCAGTAAAAATTTTATTAATTAATTTACATAATATAAATTAATTATTTTACATTTTAATTAACACAAATAGCAACCATTTGATGATATATCCTTTAAAAAAATGTAATTGTATTCTTTTAAAGTTATAGAACTTCAGTCATCAAACGTTTAAAATCGTATTTATGTGTTTAATTTTTGAAAATCAAATAATCAGTATTTAATAAACAACTCAGAATAACTAAAACATAAAATTGAAATAAAAATTTATTACATAGATCTACAAAATAAAACTATACAGTATCAATTATTTTTGTATATTTACAGAAAATTTAAACTCAATACAATAAACAATTCATAATGGATTATCATATTTTCTTAAAGTTACATATTTCATTTTATAATTGAATGTAATAGAAAATATCACTTTTTTAAACACTAATAAAACAATTTTTAGACATATTTTATTTATTACAGTAATGGAAAATTTTCTGAAAATGATGCTTCCAGACAGTGATCCAAATTGCAAAACAGTGTCTACACTTGTCTTCATGGACTTGGAAGCTACTGGACTGCCATCATATGTAGGAAAAAGAAATGTTCACATTACAGAATTATCACTGGTTGCAATTGATCGTTCTGATTTTGAATCGGATAGTTCACTTAGAGTTCTAAACAAATTAAACCTTTGTATTCGTCCACGTACTACCATTTCACCAACAGCCATGACAATAACAGGTTAGTTTTTAAAGGTTTGGAATAACTATTCCTTTCTTTTAATATTATAATATCCATAAATCAAATTCAAGAGATAGAATATTATAAAAATTGACAAAATAATTCAAATTTCCAGAAATTTCGTCTTTTACTCACACAAAAAGCTTTTCTAAATATTCTACTTTTTTTTTTTTTCATTGTTTTTTAAGTGTTTGCAGCAAAATTACAATTTGAAAATTGAAATAATTGTTGACTCAAGTTCTTTAGTTTTGTAAAAGAAAAATTTTTTTTAAATGTGCAGCAATTTTCTACAGAAATATATAACATTACAATTAAGACATGACAAATTCATTACAATTAAGACATGCAAAACATTTAAAATAAACTGAAAATGAAATCAATTTAGAAAGATAGGAAATATTTTTTACAGCCAATTTACTTTGGAAATGGTTTTAACTTGAAAAATTTGAGAAGTTTATTGGGTGATTGTATAACTAATTTCTGTGGGAATTACTATATGATTGCTTAAAACATACATTAGAAAGAAGAAAAAAAGTCCGATAGAAATTTGTAATTTTATTTATTGGCCTTAGATCGTGAATTCTTAATTCATGCTCTAAAATACCAGAAGAAAAATTTTACAGAATTTCATAGAATTATATCTTTTTATTTTAAGCCAAATGAAATATCAATATTAGTTTTAGGTAACAATAATAAAACTATATATAATTATTACAGCATTAAGAATGCACAAATTATTTCATAGACATAATTCAGGATTTTCAAAATTAAAGTTCCTCTTTGCAATGGTCATAAAAGGAGAACTACTAGACAAATTGTTATCAAACTTGGTAACAGTTTGCAGGAGATCATGGAATTTTATTTTCAGTAAAAATCTTGCCATCAACAGGTAACAATGCTGCACACAACATTCTTAAATAATGTTAAATATAAATGCAGTTTAAAATCATTTTGAAATACACAACAAACCATATTCAATATGGGTCGGCTATTTTCTGAAATTAATTTAAATCACACTGTTTGTTACATTCTCAACAACAGCTTTTAGCATAGGGAGAAATGTTATTAGTATGTTGGTGTAACTCATTTTTTAATACTGTCAAATTGCATATGTCATCACTATAAACAGTGGTTTAGTTGTAACCCGTAGCCAGAAATCACAGGGGTTAAGATCTGGTGACTAAATTGGCCATGAAATGGGGAAATAACTGCTTATGAATCGGCTATAAGTAAAATGCTTAATCTTTTGCAGCATGTTGCACTTTAAAATTTAAATTTGCACTAGAACTCTGAAAAGTGTTACTAAGCAAGCATTGCAGTAAAGTGTAATAATAAATTATTTTGCATTATGAATGAAAAAACACTATTTTATACTTGCAAACAGATTTAGTAGGATCTACAATGCACTACAAAGAGATTTGTTATTTTACACCATTCCTCCCCAAAATAAAATCTTGGTTATATACGATTAGTAAATGAGATAAATATGTAATGTTCTCCCTCTCTCTCTATCTATCTATATATATATACTTCAAAGCATATCACATCCTGTTCTAAAAACACAGTGCATCATGGCATGATTTGCACATAAAACTTGTTTTGTTATAATATGCGTTATTTTTGCATGTACCTTTATTGGCATGTATTGAATGATACTGTTACTCTAACATTTATCGTTGAAAACTTTTACTTTAAATTTGGGAGAATCTTCAGAGTTTGAAAGAAGTTGTCTCTTCAAAGTATCTATCGAGTGCTTCATGGCACAGTGGAAATAAAGTAAATTCAGGCACAAAAAAAAATTTGGTTCTTTTTATTTTGCTACCAGTTACCATTTTATGTTGTATGTTAATTACAGCTGTATTTGGAAAATGAAAAAATATAGAATGCCACCACTTTCTGCTTTTATGGCCTACTTTGTAAAAAGATATCAGCTAGTCAGATTTGTCCCATACTGCTTATGTAAGGAAAATTACCTTTGGAAATTTATTTTTTGTACTAGATTTTCCACAAATGGAAAAAGGTTATCCATTTTATATTGCATAAAGGTATGTTTCAAAAACTACAAGCCTCGACATATGAAGCAAGAAAATCTCTCAATACACTGTTACTTGCAATTTTTCAAATAATTCCCATAATCATTCATTTGACTTACTTACAGATGTGAAATCGAATATTTTTTCATGTGGCCTCTGTTTTAAAGTAAGTCTCTCCAAGTAAAAACTAGGTATAGGAACCTAGTTCCAACCAGCAACCAATAAAATTCAACATCATTTTCATACAACAATATCATCATTAATATTAAATGGTCAAAGTAGTTTGTATATTCCTCAATATCACTGCAATTTGCATACTCAAATTCCTGTGTGAGGGCAATTTTTGTAGCATTTTTAATGTTTCAAAGACTTAAAAAAGCCCTCTTCATACCAATACAATTAATTTACCATACTAAATTCAGTGCAATTATATTTGCAATAAAAAATAAGCTATAATATACATAATTAAGGAAATATCAGTTTTATTGGCAATAAAACGGAAGGTAAAAAATTTGTGTAACTCTAAATAAAAATGACCCAAGCTATTCATATAAAATCTCCTGAGACTGAGTATAAGGAAAAATCATCTCCAAAAATTTGCCCTGCTCCATAATACAACTTTGAATTGAGTTTATTTATTCAAAAAAAGAAAAACCAGGAACATATTCTCTTTCCTCATAACGTCCTACTAAGTAACATGATTGATGCAATATAACAGCTGATAGACCATTTAATTTTATTTGATGATTATGCATATGCTTTCTCTTAAATATATATAGAGAGAGGGAGAGAGAAAAATTTAAGATACAGCCAAAAAAATAATGTAAAAAAAAGTTTCCTTTCTTTTTTCTTTTTGCACCAGAAAAAAATAGTCAAAATTCCTTGAAAATATAAATTTTTAATAGCATACTATAACCGAAAATTATGAATATGCTCGATTCACACAATTCTTATTAAAAAAGAATGTTAAAAATGAATCGTAAATATATTATTTACCATTTACAATTGAATTCAATAGTTTGGGAAATGATTGAGGTTGGGTTTTCTACACAAAGGAACATGCGATGAAAAAAGTAAGAAACTGTTCTTCTCAAACTATAAAAGTACCATTATGTAGGGAATCCCAGTTCTGTATAAAGATCATGTCTAGAATGTCATGTTACTGAAATTTAAATGTTAGGAAATCTCTCTCAATGAGCAGCTGTTATTGTGCTAGCCATGACCTGATAATTATTTTTCTATGAAAAATGGTTCAATTAGAAGTTTAGTTTTCATATCACATCAAATGGCAACCTTAGAAGAATGCGACAGAACTACATATGGACTTCGTTTGGTCCAAATCCTGTAGTTATATATGATAGCATTCTTATCAAGGCAAAAATGGGCCTCATTTGCTCATAAAATGTTCCATTGACAATATTCATTCACCTCCATTTGTACTTGTTCAAGTAATTGAACAAGTTTGGGTTGGTAGTAGGTATAAGCATTTATGCTTATACCTACAATGATTTTATATTAGCAATTTATGAATAGCTTTGTATGCACCATTCTCAGTAACAAGTCCATTCACCTAGCAAAAGTATTTTATCTTTCTAATACTAGCTAAAAACATTCATGTAAAATGTCTTTCTGCCCCCTTCTGATATATAAGCAATAAGTTACTCTTCTAAGTAATATCTTTAATTTTCTAAGCACAGCCACTTAATCTCATTGCCATGCCATTATTCTATTCAACTGCTATATCTGGAGGTTAAGAACCTTGATTCAAGAACTCCTTGACACTCTCCTCAAATCAGCAAATATTTAACACTTACTACTTCAGTCCTATGTGTACATTTGATAATTGCTTTACTCTACTGTTAAAGCAAAAGATATAATTCCTCCAAAAAAAGAGGTGTATGTTAAGATAAATTTTAAAGAGAAAGATATCTTTAGCATCATCAATGCCAGACAGTTATTAAATATACAAATATTAAGTCACTTTTACATTTTTCAAGAAATCAAATGCACAGTGGTATAAACTTGAGAAAGCATAGTTAACTGGAAATTACTTTAATAATTACCAAATAAACTGGACTTGACAGGATTTTAAAATTTTTTATAAGATAGATTGTAATTCAAAGAACATACATAAAAGACATATACCACAAAAATGAAATACCAGATTTGACTAACTCAAGAAAAAAATTTGAGTAATCAATATATTTTGAATAATTTAATATTTATTAGTATGAAAAGTGCTCAGTTAATTTGATTATGAATAATTTTTCAACAATGTAAGTATTTCAATTATTACTACCAGAAAATATTATATCAGCATAGATTTCTTATTAAAAAAAAATAAGCCTGGTCCTTTGGAAATGACAATATATTGTATTATATCTCAAATTCCATGACATCAAATTATTAAATCAATACCAGAATTTCATATTTCCACTCCATTTCATCCATTTAAAAAAAAAATTCTGAATTTAGCTATATGATTTGTTTACCATTCAATGATAATGTTGAACATCAACTTGGAAACGTTTAATTATTTTATAATTCCTAAATAGTTTCACGTAGGTGATAAATAGATTAGATAATTTTAGAAAAGAGAAATATGATGTTATTTAAACTACAACATTATCTTTTTTTATTTGTTTATTTTAGGATTATATAACGACATACTTGAAAAGCAGGAAAAGTTTGATGAATCAATCCCAAAACTACTAGAATATTTTTTTCGACGCCTCAGACGACCTCTATGCTTATTAGCACATAATGGTAACAGATATGACTTTCCTCTACTACAAGCTGAACTCAGGCATATAAACTATGAATTAGATGGGGAAATATTATGTGCTGATACACTGGAAGCATTTCGTTCAATAGTTTCAAATACAACAGTGGATGTTGATCCAGTTTTGAATCCAAATAATGAAAAACAGCAGAATGATGAAGTTGCACCAAATATGTTAGAAAATACCTCTAAAAATGAAAGAATTGCAATATCTGAAGATGAAACAGATAAAATGCTGTCAGATGATTTGGATCTTTTTATTTCCCTTGAAGTTCCAGAGATGGAAAACACAACAGAAAATAAAAATGTTTCGTCTGAAGTGATGCCTTTTCCAGATGAATTTACAACACCAACATCAAAAAATACAGAGACCATTGCGATAAAAAGACCTCGTAAAAAATTTAAACAAGATCCATCATGGACACCAAAACGGCAGTATCAAACAACTACTTCAACTAAACCTAATCCAACGCAAATCAAAAGACAACTTTTCGCAAATCGTACTTCAGAAACAAACACTGTATATTCCAAACCAACTCAATTTTCTCTAGAAAAATTATATTATCATTATTTTGGTGAAAGCCCACCTAAGAGTCATTATGCAGAAGCAGATTGTATTGCTTTGAGTAAAGTATGCCAAAAAATAAGCGCCGACTTTTTAAAATGGATAGATGCTCATAGCACATCATTTAATGAAACTCCAGCAATGTGGTAAAAAGAGTAATTATTATATATGTAATGCTGCATTATGTATGTAATATGCTTCCCAGAAATCTGATTCTTGAAGCTTCAGAATGTATTTAATCAAATTTGATTCTTTTTAAAACAAATGTACCATGTCTTACAAGATAAACATTCACATTTTAAAATTATGATCAGGGATAAATAATAAATCAAAACATTTTCTTCATTAAAAATTTTTGAATTTGACATGTATTCATCCACATAGTATCATTGCTGTTTAGTTCCTATACATACTAATGTAACATACTAATATGTACTATGTAAAATGATAAAAAGAAAATGGAACTTATAGCTTCAAAGCTTGTATATCTAAAATAAGAAATATTTATACTTAATATGCTAATGCATGTCAATGTTTGACAGGTATAAAAAGAAAATAATTTTTATTTCATATGTATTTGTCTGTATATAAATATATATAAAGATCTAAGCAGGAGAATTCCCAGAACAAGAGCTCTAAAGGCTGGAACATAACATATATATATATATATATATATATATATATATATATATATATATATATATATATATATATATATATATATCTTTTTATTCATTTCTTTTTCTAATGTTTCTTATGCATGCAACAAATTAATTCATTTTCTTTTGCACTATCCTTCTTAATTACTTATAGTTTGAGTTCGTCTTTTATGTTCTTTATATATTATGTATGTTAATGCTCATAAAGAAGAAAAAAGAACCCAGGATTTATTTTTTTTCTCTTGCTTTGTTTTAATCTTGTCCTTGTATGCATGTTTTTAAAATAATCAATGCCAGTTAAAAAAACTGAAACAGTTAATGTTCAAACAATGTTTTTGTATGTTTAATATAAATAAAAACATTTTTACTTTTCATAAGTGTCAATGAAGAGAAATTATTCTGTTTCTCCATTTTTAAAAATTTACTTAGATTACTTATGTTGATTACAAACTTAATAAGATTACAAAAGTAAGAAATATTTTTAAAAATATTAAATGTAAAACCAATGGTAAAAACAACTGTTTTTCAAATAGCAGTTACAATATATCAACAAAATGTTAGTTCAAATAATGTTAAAGAGATTTGTAAATCTAATATTCCTGAAGTACAAAGATCTCTAAACCAAAACTTTTAATTTTTATTTGTAACTTTAAGATTTGATTGTTCTAATCCAATTCATATCTACTTGATATATTTAATAATTAATACTTCATATTTTCACTTATTGCATACTTAAAAAGTTTATATCACACTGTTGGAATACTGTTCCAAGAGGAATAACCTGAAAGGGATGAGGTGAAGTATATTTTCAAAATTGAGCAAAATATTGATAAAAAATATCTGCAATTCCGAGTTTACATTTAAAATACCCAAAATAATCTCAACATTTTCTGTTACGTATAATATTCAAAAATGTGAATTCAGTATTATTTCATTTATGTAATACTACTACATATAAAAATATGATTAATAATTTGAAAGTTATTTATATTTCAGAATGAATGCGGCTAAGAATTATCGCATTAACTGAAATCACAAAAAAGAAAAAAAATTACATGGTTGACTTGCTCAAATAATACTCATACTGCATGGCAACATTTCACGTATTTTTATAATTAACTAATTCTTTTTGCTCTATTTGCTTGAAATTTCTACACATTGCAGAGAATAAATTATTTTTTAAAACATTTATACAGTAAATTTCTTTTAATTGTATTTGTAACTCATATAAGAGAAAGTCTGGTGATCCTGCTTTCATCAAGATGATGTCGCGGTTTAAGCTGCCTGCTCGTATAAACGGATTAATCATGTGATGCACAAGCCAACTATTTTTTTCTATGTTCACGATATATATATATATATATAACTAGAAAAAACTTTTTCTTAATGTTACTTTTTATGCTAATGTTAAATTGAATATGTGGACAGTCATCCATATTGGGAGACCTTAGAAGTGAAATGACATTGTTTTGATGCATAGTTAAATGGAGACATCTGAAATTTCTTCAAAATGGGAAACTTGACTGTTTAACTTCAAATAAAGCTTTCTATCATTCTGATCCAAGGCTTTCAAAATCCTGCAAAACTTTACTCCATCTTCAAAAATTATAAATTGTTATTAAAAAAAAAAGAATTTTTTCTGCGTACAACAGTGAAAAGATTTTGAAAATCAATCCACTATTTCATTATTAGCAAGTAAAGATCCATCAGAATATCCATAGACTTTAATAAGAACATTACATTAAAAAAATGCAAGTAAAAAGCTGGAGAATACAATAAGACTTTCATTACTCAAAACCTCTCTGCATCAAATGAAAGCAATTATGTAAGTTGCCTTTAAAAAATTAGAATTAATTATTTTAGTATTTTCATTTAATCTTTAACATTAGTCCTACAGGACCTTCAAAAGTTCCCCTATAGCACTAATGTTTACTTTAGACTCAGCCAAAACTGAAATTTCTCCACAGACTTAACACTAAAAATTTAGCATCGTTGAACTATTATTCAGCGATTTTCTCGAATTTGCCGATTTTTTATATTCCAAAAATCTAAGCCAACAGTTAATGAATCGCAGTGATTTTGATTGATGTCTCTTAGTTCAAACATGTTAAAAGATATTAAGATTCCGTCATAAATGACACCAAAATTTTTCGTGTCAGCATCAAATTACCATCTTTTTGGAAGACTAATCCTGTATTGTGGTATGTACAGCTTTAAGCACAATTTGCCTAAATTTGATACTAAATTTAATTATGTTATTTCTGCAGTTGATTCTGGTATTTTAAATTCTTTAGTGACATAATCTTAAAACACCACAATGGTAATAAATATACTACTTTAAAAAAAAAAATTCAATGAATTACATTCCAAGAGCGAGGCTTCAAACATTCATACACTCTTACAAAGATTGGGGCTTGGCGATCAAAGGCCATCTCAATTGTTAACAATGCATGAAGGCTTTGACTGTTGATGCTGTTGGCGAACAACTCTCAGACTAGGTAGACTCCCAAACGATCTTAGCTGCTTTGAATAAGATTTGGGTGATTTGGCATCCATCGCAGATAAAATTAGTGATTTGACAAACCAATACAATTCAGGGTACAACTTCAATTTTTGGTATTTGAGTTGAACAGCAAGTCGCTGAGTTAACTACTTGGTTGGCAAGTCGACTTCAACAATACGCCAGACACGTTCGCCAAGAAGAAATAGGCAGTTTAACTACTGACACAGCCACTCTGAAGACCAGTTGCAGATATATAAAGAATCTTCAAATGGTATCTGCTTTTACCATATTAATATTGGCAAAAAAAAAAAAAAAACTAATTTACCTTGCTCTTTCAGCTTTGAAGAAGGCGATCATCCACTGGCCTTGGCCATGATCGGCAGATAAATCAAATCATGTTGGCCGATAAAATTAGTAAATTAAAATTTTTGGTGGATACTGGGACAGACATCGGTTTTGCCGAAGCATTATGCTCCCAAAGCTGATTTCACAAATGAGTTACTCTTTATGGCTACTAATGGTACAAAAATACCTTTTGCTCGAAACCATACGACTCTAGACTTGAATTTGCATCAAATCTTTACTTGGTCTTTCATAACTGCGAATGTTAACCAACCAATAATCGACGTTGACTTTTTGAAAAACTATAATCTTTTGATGGATATTAAAAGTAGTTGTTTTGATTGATAGTGTAACTAAATTAGCTATGCAATGCAAATACACAAACAATAATTCACTAACTTCCGGCATATCAATATTGCTTGGAGTGATTCAGAATTCTATTGCAGTTTCTGGAACTCACCAATACATCTCAACCAAAAACAATAAGCCTACTAAAATCCATCACTATTGAAACAACTATCCAACCAGTATTTTCGAGATCCTGTCTCTTATCTCCCGAGTTGCTTAAAAAAGCATGTCAAGAATTTGAAGAATGTCTCAAAGGGCAGTGCATCCTTCTGGAAGCCTTTGAACAAGAGGACTTCCTCCACATACGGTTAAAAAGTCTAACGGCGAATGGTGACCATGTGGCGACTACCATCGTTTGAATACAATTGCTATTCCTGATAACTATCCAGCCCCTCAAATTCAAAATTGCACTAAAATTTTTCCCAATAAAACCATTTTTTCCACCCTAGATTTGATGAGAGCTTAATCATCAAATTCCAGTTAATCCAGCTGCCGTACCAAAAATAACTCCATAAGCAACTCCATTTGGTCTTTTCGAATATGTTTTAATGTCCTTCGATTTACAAAACGCCAGTCAAACTTTTCAACACTATATACAACTTGTTTTATCCAACTTGGATTTCTGTATGGCGTATTTTGACGATGTACTAATAGCATCGAACAGCATTTAAAGCAAGTATTTGAACGACTGTCTCAACATAGCTTAAAACTCAATGTTTTGAAATGTGTTTTTGGACAACCATCAAGACAGTTTTGGGGATGTTTAATCACATCCAGAAGTGCCAAACCTCTGCCAGAGAAGATTGTGGCTATGGTGATCCTGCTTTCCTCAAGATGACGTCGCAGTTTAAGTGCGTGCTCGTGCCAGCAGAATTTTTACATGATGCATGCATATATGTGATATATGAGGACAACCATCCATAAGGCTAGTTGCCAATTTTCAAAACCTCAAAATATTGCTGAGTTTAAGCGGGATTTTTTTTAGCAATGATCAATTTTTATCATCGTTTCTTGCCTAATGCTGCTCAGATACACGCCAGTTTACATGAACTTATAAAAAATTCAAAAAAGAACGATAATCACCTGTTCCTTCGATAGAAGTTTCTTTGGAAGCTTTTGCGAAATGCAAAGGTGACATTGCTAACGTAGCTACTCTGACTTTTCATGCACCTAATCAGCAATTATCTATCATGATTGATGCTTCTGGAATAGAAACTGGAACCGTCTTTCATACTACTACATCTGATAGTCAAAAACCACTTGCATTTTATTCGCAAAAACTTTTATCTTCATAATGTAAATATAGTACGTAAGATAAGGAACTTTTGACCATATATGCAACCGTAAAACATTTCCAATACTCAATGGAAGGTCAAAATTTCATATTTATTGACCATCGACCTTTAGCATTTGTTTTTACTAAAAAAATCGGATTCTTCTTCTCCAAGACAGTTAAGATATCTCAACTTCATATCTCAGTTCAGCACTGATATTAAGCACACATATCAGGTTCAAGAAATGTTGTTGCCGACACACTGTCCCAAAATTAGCAACGTGTATTTACTAAAAGTACCTTTCTGCCTTGGCAAATGCACAAGCTTCCGATGAAGAACTCCAGACATTTTTATCAAAAGCTAAACTGTTGCTTGTTTCGAAACCTCTCTCTACTAATACTACTTCATTGACTCTACTGTGACATCATTATAGCGGCTCACCACTAGCGCAACAAATATCAAGTATACGTATCAACAAGTTTCAGAAAGATAATTTAACTGCAAGAATCAAAGAGAACACTGATGTCATCAAGAATATGGAAAAATTGAGAATACAGAGCTGATAGGGCTTTTACTCTCAATTAAGAAAAAACTCAAGGACCTTTTAAAGAAAATTCAGGCACTATAAAATTACATACTTCATATATGCAAATGATAAACTTAAATATTTTCATAATGATCAAATGCAAAATTACTTTCTTCATCAACTTAATTTCTTAATTTACAGATGTTTAAGTGAAAAGCACTAAAACTTGCATAGCACCAAGTATGCTTATTTTGCAGCTATCATAATATTTACCATTTAAAAGTGAGTTCCAAAATCACAATGCAGGTGCTCTCACTGCTAACCACTTGACATATCAGATACTGATTTCTAACTACTACTCAGAGCTAACTTCACAAATACACACTCTCAAAGCAAAACTAAGTTATAAATTAGTTTTTCTCTTTTCTTTCAAAAATAATTATTCAAGGACCTACTGAGAAATCAAGTACTTCTTCGGGACTCGAGTATAATAAAATAAAATTCGAAGAGTGTTCAAAGATATTGGAAAGCAACTGAGTTAAACAGAAAAGGCTTGAAACCAAGTTTTAGAAGCAACATATATGACAGGAAACACCATTTTCCTCCCAAATTCCAACAGAATATTACTGACAAATTTATGAAACCCAAAAATAATGACATTTACAAGTAGAGAATGAGATCATACAGATAATATTAAAGACTTGCTAATGTTTGTTCTTTAAAAGCATAACCAAAAATTTAACAATCAAGACAGAATAAAGATTAAACTATGCTTTCAAAACCTCATCTTTAAACTTGTTCGTTTTTTTTTTGTTTTTTGTTTTTTTTTTTTTTTGTTTTTTTTTAAGCTACTTACAAACAGCAGGAAAATATTTGGTACAACAGACAACAGATTCTGTAGACCTTACAGATGGATATGCACACATTCATTTTTTCCAGGAAAATACAAAAATGCTATATTGCTTTTTAAAAAAGAGTAGTAAAATTCAAGTAGTAAATAAAAAAAAATGGTAAAATCTGAAAAACTGTTACTGCAATGTAAAATTTATTAAAAAACAATTCTGACAATTTCAACTGCAACTGATAAAAATAGTTTTATCAGCTCTTACCTAATAGGATGAAAGAAAATCCAACAAAGTTCACCAAAATTACATTCTATAAAAGTGAAACCAATCTTGTTACAGAAATTATGTCAAAAAATTTAAAGCCATTTTAAAATAAAGATTTTTAGTTCTGATAACTGTTTTTTAAGCCAAACAAAAGAAGAAAGCTGAAATAAAGAAAATGCCAAGTAATTATATGGTGTCAATAAATCTAAAAATTTCTCAATTTTATGAAAAATGTTTCTGTATTTGTGGAAATTAAAATGGCTGAATAACAAAACAAGTTATAAGTAACAGAAACTTAGAATCTGTACACAGAACATTTGGAAATATCATTTTGAGGAGTTTGATTTAGAATTTTAAATGAATAGGCAGCTTTAATAGGACTTTCTTGAATTCTGATATGGAATAGAAGACATGGAAAAAAAATCTAGTCCCACTAAGTTGAAGACGTTTAACCTCAGAATTCCAAATAAATTGGTCTACAAACTGAGTAAAAAGAAAAACAGCAGAATTATCAAAAAATATTTTCACATTACAAAAAGTTAAGATTATAGCTGTTGAGAAAAATCATAAAAATGGCACAAATTTTTCAATCCTTATTATAATACAATTCCAATTAATAAAACAACTTTAAATCTCTGTAATCCTCATCCAAAAAAATTTTTTTTTTTTTTTTTTTTTTTTTTCAATCCTGAGTTTGATCCGTAAACAAGCACTTTAAGCAGCATCATACAAATATACCATAAATTTACTATACATATTTCTTTTTAATTAGCCCAAAACTCGCATGTTATGTTAAATCTTATTTTAACAGTTTTTAACATCAGTATTAAATGGTCATAAGTTTAGCACAAAATTTGCTAGCTATAAAACTGCTGACCATATCTACAATATTAATTCTAAAAATGAAATAACAACATATTTTTTCTACAAAAAATAAATATACTACTACTACTACTACATATTTTACACAAAACAGCTATATTGAAAACATATGAAGTTGTATATTATTTGGAGAATGGCTCGTGCTTCTTAAGTATCCACTATATATTAGGTGCTTTATAAATACTTGAAAAACATTTTCTTTTAAAGAAAATGTAAAGCAGAATTATTTTTTTCAATGAAGAAGCAATAAATCTGACTAAAAAATTGTTCAGAACTTAATTGAAATAACATTCCATTATTTAGTGAAGCGCAGCATTTCCCAATTCCATGCAATTAAAAATGAGGAAATGTTGGATGTAACTTGTTTTGTTTGACCAAGCACAGTATTTCTAATAGTGGCTAAATTTTAGCAGTCATTTGATCATATATCAATCTTAAATGACTTTCATCAAAATAAATTTTCTCTTAAATGACATTTAAAATACTAACCTTGAAAAGACTTCAGGTTTGTAAATACTTGTCCAAACATTATATATTTAGTTTCAGGAGAAATTATGTATTTACAGAAAAAAAATCACATGGGAAAAAAAAGCATTAAATATAAGCTCAACAATTCATAAATGGATTTTAAATCAGAGATGAGTTATTTAATAAATGATTAAAACCATCAAAAAAAGTGTCGGACGATGCAGGATCTTCATCATGACAATTGATTTTATCGTAGGATTTGTTTTCATCTTTTGGATTTAATTGCTTCTTGTTTTTTAGTTTCACTTTTGCAGTTTGCTTAGAATGGGTAAAAATATTCTGAAGTTCTGAAAAAAATCTGCAAAGTAAAAAATTTCAAACATTAAAAATAATTTTTTTTAAAAATAACAACATTGTATTTTTTACAAAGCTATAAAATTTTTAATCTACAGAGAGGAAATTCAGAAGATATTCAAATAAATCAATGGATTTTTTTTACAATGCACATGTATATATTATGTCTCTATAAAAAATACTAATAATAAAATCAATATTTTAAAAAATTCAAAACATCTTGCAAATAATGAGTGAATAAATATAATCTGCCAATACAGAAAAAAAAAAAAATATTTGATGTAAAAACTTTAGATTTTTTAGGATGAACTCAATTTACTAAATAACCAAATCACACATAATATTTAATTAACCCTTATGTTCATTTTGTATAGTATACCATACATACAACTTTATAAAAATATACTACCACTATAAAATAATTTTTAACTTAGTTTTATTAAACGATTTTTATTACACGATTTTTTATTTATTTTTTGATGTTTTTTATAGCGTAAAGAAGCTACCTATATATATATATATATATATATATATATATATATATATATATATATATATATATATATTTCCCTTCAAAAAATCAATCCTGCCACGATAAGGGTTAAACCCATGCTAGGTATATTTTCATTTGAAAAACAGACTTTCTGAATTTGATCTAAAAATATCTATTTTTTAACATTTATTAAAAATTTCAAAATAAATCTCATATCTTAAAAAAAAAAAAAAAATTCAGAAAACACATTCAAGTTAAGTTATTTATTCATCTATACATAATACTTTATAATAAATTTATTCTAAATTCAGAATGAATCATCTTCAGTAGCAGAGAAGCTACATCCCTCTCGTCTTTTTTTCTGTGACTAAAATTATTTGGAGAAATGTGAATGTAATATATTAGTTACTTACTTAACAGCAAATTGCACATATTTTTTATCAAAAAGTAAAATGTAACAATAATATAAAGAAAAAATATTAAGTCAACAAATGTAAGCAATCAATAGCTGATGATATGATGCTAAAAAAAAGTACATTTCGGAATTACTTTTTTTTATTATAAATACAAAATAAAAATTGATATGTTATTTTTAACATTAAGATAATTCACTGATTGGACAATACTGAAAAAAAAATGTGAAATAATTCCCAGACATTTAGTATTTAGAAAATAAAAAATTCAACAAATGAAAGGAAAATAAATTCTTCAATTAATTAAACAGGGATAAAATTTACCTCTCTATTCTTAACCAGTTCTCTTTCATTTTCTCATTGCACATATTCACAACATATGATATATACTAGAAATTGAAAGAAAAATCGTTATTAAGGCACATTTAAAAATATTATTATTTGTTGTTTTTTTTCCATTAGTATTTTTAGTACTAAAATTCAAGTAGATATAAAAAACAATTTTATAGAGCAAAAAAAAAATGTTGGTTAAAGATTATAAAAATTAATGGCTGCATTTAAATAAAAGATAAAATTTATAGATAACATGACAAAAAATAGTGAATACAAATGCAAGATATCTCGATATTAAAGGAAGATTCTGTATAATAGGAAACAAAAGATATTTTGATTAAATACAATCAAAATAACTCTTGCACAAAATGTTAACCTCTCAAAGTAATAATAATAATTTCACAAAGGGAAAAGAAACTCTAAGAGCAGATGAATATAAAATCAGAGGAATTCTTTTCATTTTGATAAATAAAAATAAAAAAAAATTAGTTATACAGATATGCAAAATAAGAAAAAACAAAAAGTATGCTTAAAAAATTCGTATTACAGATAAAGAAGATATATATATATAAAAAAAGGTTAACTATGTATAACTTTTCATATAAGTTCATATTTACAATAACTCCAGAGCAAAATATAAATCCAACATAAAAAATAATTTTTATTTTTATTTTATTAAAATTGCACAAACAAAAACTCAGGAATAACCATTTAATATATGCCTGGTAAAAATGTATAGACACTAGTCAATCAGCAAGGTTCCAGACAAAACCTGCTAAACTTCAGTGATTGTTCACCACAGAAGAGTGCTAATGATTATAGTAGAAAAGTATGCAACTTGTTTTCCGTTGAAAAGATACAAAGGAAAAACTAACTCAGCAAAATCTCTCCTTTTTTTAGATAGAGAAATTTCATATACAGATCCATTTAATATGTGATTATAACATTCTGTTTCATAGCAAAAAAGAAACAGAATACTTTTATTAACTTATTTTAACTTCAATATTCAATAGAATTGCATAATATAACTTTTAGGATAAAAAAATTTTGCATCACCTAAATCTTTCAGTACTTGCCTCATTCATAAAAAAGATTATATTCAGTTATAATAAAAATCAATTAAGGAAACCATTTCATTAAACAGTTTACATATTTTTTATTAATTTTTTTTTTTAAAAATGTAAATTAACATGTAAATTTTCATAGGTAAATGTATAGTTGGATAATATTTGTATGTATATGTAAAGAAAAGGAATAAAAAGGTTCCAGTTTTAGGCAATTATAAACAATATAATAAAAAAATCTTGATGGCTAATATTGCAGGTAGAGATTTTGAACAGTTTATGGTTCACATAATTACAGTAATTTTTTAAAAAATGCTGTGTAATCAACATCAAATTCATAATCAATTTCCTACACTTAGAGTTTTAAATTTATTCTAACAAAAATAATGGCAAAAAATATAAGAATATAGTTTGATTTAATTTAAAAAAACATGATTACCAATTATTCAAAATATTTACACACTCAAGCCCTCGCTTTCAAAACTTTCAATTAATTACCTCATTAGATACAAGTGCATGTCCATCACAAGATAAGGGTACTTCTAAACATAGGGTACTTCTTATAGCCTAATAAAATAAAATTTGAAGTCATAAATATATCATACTAATCTCTATACAACAATGAAAATAGAATTACTGATATTAAGTTACATCTACAGAATTACAAGGATTCAAAAGTTTTATTTACATTCTATACAATCTAAATATATTGCTTTTATAAGAAATAAATTCAAAAGAAGAATACTTAATAAACAACTTTTTTTTTAGAAATATATCTTTCTTTAAGAGTATACATAAATTTAGATTCAGATTAATTTAGATGTGAAAATACTTCAATATTGTCATCTTTAAGATTTTTGTATGAAAAAAAAAAAGATTTAAAGTCAATGAAATTTTTTAATAATAAGCACTTTGATATGTAATAAATAATATCACAAACGTACAAATATTTATACAGAATTTAATATGCCTTTATAACTTAAATTATAAGATAGTGATAAAATCATATATAACCAGAAGTAAAAAAAAAAGAAAATTATAAGGAAAAAATATGTTTCAAATAGAAAAATTGCCATTTTTTAAATATTTGGTATTAATAAAGATGAAAGTATATCTGTCAATTTTACAAAACAGACCTTTGAACCTTCTGTTAACAAACTTGGCATTTATATATAAAGAGTGGAAATGTGTACTTTGGAGCTTGTATTCTTTTCTTCCAAATTTAAATTATTCAAAAAATAAATCAATTTTGAACATTTTTAGCTACTTTGCCTAAAACTTCTAAAAGCATTATACATTTTTAAAAAAATGAATCTTTACACCATTTTAAAATGTGTAATTTTATCTTTCCTTTTAAAACTTTTACAATGTTAAAAGTCTAAATTCTTTTTTTTTTTTTTTTTTTTTTTCTTCTTCTTTATTATTATCTACAGTTAAGGTTTGTTAAAGAGACGGTAATGTTCTCCGAATGAGGCAAATGAAAGGAAAAAAAAAAAAAAAACTAAATGAAAGAGAGGAATATACCAAAAAAGGTAATTTTTAAATATTTTTTTCAAAAATGTTAATTTTTTATTATAATTTTACATTTATATACATTTTTTATAATCATACATTTTATAATGTACAAAATAATATTTTCCATTAATATTAAATTTAATGTTAAGAGGAATTTTATTAGATTTCCCACCAAATCTTTAATCCTGTCTCATATATTACAGTAAACTAACATTTGTAAATATTTCAAAGAATTTATGCAAAATAATACATAAACAAAAATAAATACTATTCAAAATCTTATAAAAAACATTGATAATTAAAAATTTAGTTCTACTGATTTAACAAGGGCAGAAATTGTTGAGCTTTGAAAATATAAATTTTGAAAATAAATATATTTAATATGAAATTCATATTTTTAATTGTCTATCATGATCATCATTTTATTATCCACACATTGTTCTAATTTATATCATTTATATGTAGAGAATACTGCATATACGTTTTTGTTGAAAAAAAATCCAGACATTTAAGGAATGAAAGTTTGAATTTTTTTAAACAAAAAATTACATACTTTAGACATTACAATGAAAATAATAGTTTAAATAAAATAAATCAAATTTGCTATTACTTTCTTCCTTATTATTAACAGATTCTTAAGTGTAGAGCAATGAAGGCATCTCTAATGCTCATTTTGCAGCTAACAAGCCAAAACTTTCAAATTTGAATTCATAATACAAGTGCATTTACAATTTGCCTCATAATAACTTTATTAGATGCTAATTTTACACAAACAATGACTGAATGCTTACTTCACAATCACGTTCACAATTTGACTGAAAAGTTTGTAAAAAAATTTTAATCTTACAAGAATCTCTATCTTAGACTTATCCTTAGGAGAATGAAAATTAACAAATCTCTATTTACAACTAAACAAATAAATGGAAGCAAAATAAGAATTAAAATATTTTCATTTTTCATGTTAAATTACTCTGATCAAACCCAATTTGATTTTACTAAGAAATAAAAATCACTATTATTTTCTCAGCCTTTTCTATAAGCTTATTCAAACTTCTCGAGTATAGAAATTGTTTTAAAATTTAAATATTTAGATTTAAGTCATTTAGTTCAACTACAATTAATTTCTTTTCCTAAATTTTTTCATTAGTTTGAGATTGTAATTTTTGCTCATTCATATTTTCAAAATATCAACAGTGGGCATTCTTTTCTTTTTTGATATCTTTAAAAAAATTTCTTTCTTGGTATTAGAAAAGAACGGAAAAGAGCAGATAATGTAAGGTTAAATTTTTTTTAAAAAAGCATATGAATAGCTTTATTCTAAGATAAATATTTTCTTTACTAAATGTGAAATATATATTCTCTAATATCGGTTTGCATAATAAAAAAATATTCATTTTTTTTTATTTCAAACATTACATATTTTATTCTTATACTATTTTTATTTGAAGTAGAAATACACTTCAAATTGTTTCAAACTCAAGTTTAAATCATTTTCATTCAGTAAGAATATTTGAAAATTAGCAGTGAATAATTACAATCAGTGAATAATTCTTTCAAAGTATATTACAATAAACTACATCCAATTTATTTATTCTAGTTATGTACCCCTGAATATGATTTTACTGAGAGAATTGAATATAAAATATTCTTCAAAAGTTTACTATTCTTTAAAAAATTATAGTATCAGTTATTTCATCTTAAAAAAAATATGTATTTTCAAAATATTTTATTACGATTAAAATAATTTTTTTCTTTAAATTTCTAATGTTATCTATTTTTTTATTCTTCTCAAAAATAACAATTGCTAGTGCTCAAAAATTGAAAATTAATTTACTGGATAGTTTTAATTATACATTATTAGTACAAATTAAAATAATAATGTCAAACTACTTTCAAATCTTGTAACTATTAAGGTGGTTAACAAAAGTGGTTAACAATAAAATAAATACTCTGGATTGTAAAAAGAAAAAATAAATAAATGAAAATCCATAATAGCATAAAATTCAAAATTAAAATATACTTACTGATATTATTTTTCCCTTTTTGCTTACACTCATACCAGAGTTACGAAAACCAGATTCTATACTGGCAGTGTGCTGGAATTGACAGAGAAAAACACATTTCATATGAAATTCAGTTTCAAAAGGTAAACAAAAGCAGATAGTTATATAATGAATAGTATAAGAAATTTAATTTATTGAATAATAATCATTAATAGATTAATACAAAAAATTATTTCATCTTTCAAGTATACATAGTACAGCAATAAGGTAAAATTATTTTTTAAACAAATCATACACAACATAACATTAAATAAAATTATAAAATAAAAAATAATATATATTACAAGTTTTTGGGCTGCTTCTACTGTAGAACACTGAACATGAAGAACAAAAGGTTCAAATTTTAAAGTAGCAGAACCAGAATGGTTTTCAAGTGCTTGTATCTAAATGAAAATGATGTATTATAAATATTCTTTGTAAAAATATAATGCATTTGATATCAAGTGTACAAATAAAAGCCAAATAATACATATTTAAGAAAATACAATTAAAATTAATGTATTCATTAGCTCAAATTTAAAACAAAATAAAAAAATTATTCTCTACTGCAATTATTTGTATTTTTTTAGGTAACACTAGTTACAGATTTAGCAAAATCAAACTCCACAGTCTTACTCTCTGTCCCATTCATTTAGCTATGTGAAAATTAATTCCTCAATTCCTATTTCAACGATTTTTAATAAACTCACTCACTTTTCATGTGCAACTTTTCTACATCAATGGCATTATAAAATTCAAAAATAATCTGAATTATTACTTGCCTTCTATGTAGACTTCAAAATTTATACTATTTACTCTTTACCAAGTTTTAGAAAATCACAGAATTTTTCAACTTCTTTTAAAATAATAAACTGAAAAAAAATCAACATATTATGAGCTTAATTTTTCATTATGAAAAATCACTTTAAGCATTCACTTTCATATTTAGTTTCAATTCAATCCATTTTGCAAAATGTGACAGCCACTTTTGAAGAAACCCTGGACTGAAGCATGCAATCAATATTAATGAGATCATGCCTCTCTTTAATTTTTTTTTCAAAACAAATAACTTTAGAATATTTCTGAAACTACAAATGTTTAGAAATTGTATAGTTATTTTTTCTTCTTCTGATTTTATAGTTTATTATTGATAAAACTAATTTTCCAAATTTCTGTAATGTCAAATTTTTAATTTCAAACAATCATTAATCATATCTTTCATAATTTTTTCTTTTTACAAATTTATTATTGTAAAGTACATATATATATAAGATACTATACCACATCATCCGGTCTAACAATATCATGGCTGATGAGCAGCCAATCACATCCTTTTTTTCTTTGTTCCTAAATGGGGAAAAAAAGCATTATTAAAAGCAGGTGCATTTTAACATCATTAATATATATAATCAATTTCTGCTAAAAGTTTTCACACTTACAATTAAAAAAGATGCATCAATTAGGATTACTAAAATTAAGTTATTTTAATAAATTATATGCTTCTCAGACATCAAACTATTTTGTCACAAAGTAAATTAGGAAATAAGAGAATATTTTAGAATGAAGTTAATATGGGATAATGTAAAATAAAAACTAGTAAATAAATTAGGATTTAAATTAAGAAAGATCATTATATATATATAAATCATAATTCAGATAATTTTAACTTGGTATCTTAAGCAATATGAGGATGCACATTAAAGTTGATTTGTAGTAATAGATATACACATTAATAAAATTCCCTTTTTGCTCAATGATATAAACTTACTGAGTGTACAAAAACTGAAGTTCTACCAGAGCATGAACTTGTGGTAACATAAAATTCTTGAGCATTTATAAAACATACGAGGTCAAAGATTTTATCATCAACTGAACCTTTTCTGCTCAGATCCTCTCTTTTTAATATTACCTCTTTTGTATTTATAAAATTCATGACTAAAAAGAAATCGAAACTATAAAAATTTTTTACAGGTACAAATGCTAAAGCATAAGTTTAAAAACAAGTAAACATTTGTGATATAAACTTAAATAATCCAAAATATTTTGCATAGTAAGGTTTTTAGAATACATAAAAACAATATGCAAATGCCAAACTATAAGACAGAGAAAAACACTCATGAAAATCTATGATTTATCTCATAACACTTTTCATTCGAAACTTTTGGTTCGGTTCGGATTTTGCTCATGCAACGAGAAGTCGCAATTACAGTTAAAAAAGAGAAATGTTTTGAAGGTAGGTCAAATTTGCCGCCTTTGCAGTCAAATAACAAATAAATTTATTATTTTTTTTAAAAAAAGAAAAATTATTTCACTACTAAGAAAGAAAAATAATTTACATATTTAGAGGTTTCTATATAAAATATTGAAAAGCGCCATCCACAAAAGAAAGACTGGTTAGCTCTAGTTTATATCATAAGACGAAATTTTCGGTATCATCCCATCACGTCATCCAAGTCCAAAAAATTTCGAGAACAAGCATTGGACTTAAACAGTGGCAATTACTAATTTGGATATGATAGAAAAAAATGTATTTATTGGGAAAAAATTAAGAATATTCGGATCTCTAATTTGAAACATCATAGCATGAAAATATTGGATGAATTCATCTGCCGGTTTTTCAATTAAAGCACCAATAACAATAATGCTGACAGTAAAAAACTTTTAATATATATGCACGGTTTGTTAAGTGCAGTAAATAAAAAGACAAAAAAATACTGCTGTAAGTTAAACTTGATTATATATTTAAAAGTTTACTCATTACAGAGCAAAATATATATATATATATATATTGGTGCATCCAAATGATGGTCCTAACAGATGACTATAAACTTTTCACGAAAACTTAAAATGCGTTTCTGAAATGTGTGTAGTTTAATCACCAAAGTTTTTTCTCCATTCGTACAAGTTGCATCTTAATGTTGCGATTATTTATGCAAAAGGCTCTTTGCCATAAAAAATATTTACGAAACTAGAAATGCTTAAAAGATTTTTTTTTTTTAAATTTTAATAAAATTAAATTTTGCATCTTTTTTTTTATATAAAAACTGAAGCTATTTTATAAGGATTAGTAATGGGATCTCTAACTTAATAGAAGCACTTTACAACTTGAAATTTAATCGAAGGAGAATATTAGATATGGTTTCTTAAATTCAATAGAAATCATAGCATTTTATGTATAGTTTAAAAAAAATAATGTTATTCTCTTCACAGTAAACTTTTGAAAGCTATTATAGGTATTTTTGGTAATATCATATTTCGAAGTTTTTATTATTACTTTTTTTAATCTTTTTGTAAAATTCATTTGCATTGAGTTTTTATTGAAGAATAAAGCACGAAAGAAAATTATTTCAGCAAATAAAACATTTGACCTGCAAAAAGACTCTTTTAAACTAACCCTTTTAAACCCTTTTTAAAGTAAAATCTGTTGATGTGTATTCAAATAATTACTTCTAATTTAATGATGAATCACTTCAGAACTCTAAATGCATCATTCTTTAAATGTTTAAACATTAATTTCAATTTATACAAATAAGAGTTTCTGATATTAATATCAAAAGAAGTGGGTTTCCCCGAAACTTTCTCTCGCCCTCTCTAATAAAAGTGTTATCCCTCTCCCCGACTATGCATTAAATTGTGGACATTGTTTAAGACCAGAAAGGCCATGAATGTTTAGATATTTATTTTTCAGTTTCGTGCACGAGTATTTTATGCTTCATAGTAAAGAAAATCGATACTTGAATATTAACAGCATGTCACTGGAGAGCAATAATTATGAAAGATAATCCACATATGAAAGGTCTTCACTGTGAATCTAGAATACGATCGTTAGCCTTTTTTTTATATAATTAATCATTTGCATTCAGTTAATACGAAAATCTCAGAAAAATGAATAAGTATTTAGATGACTTTTTTTTTTCTGATCGATTGCAACTAAAATTTGGCATTGAATTACATTTACAGTAACAACATAGTATAGCAAATGTCATTTATTTCAGTCATTACATTTACATGCATAAAAAAGTACAGAGAGACGGAAGTTTAACTGGCTTATAAGCTTTCACCACAGATTCTCTCTCCAGTGAGTCGGAGGTGAGACGAACGATATGGCTGTTGAATGGTGATGTATGAGCTGTTGAGTCTAATGTGCCTGTACCCATTTGAGTAGCGCCAAGCGTGTGTGGTTGCTGTTGCGTCAAGTGAGTCTGATGGCTTTGGTTTGCTGCGTCAAGTGAATCTGACGACTTTGGTTTGCTGTCGGTAGATGGCGCCACAACAGCTGTACGAAGGTTAAAGGATCATCGTCCGAGGTCACCAATGTGGTGGTTGGTAGGAGTGAGGATAGAACCTGGGACCTTGTGGTTCACTGCCCAGTAACATGACCATGATACAAAAGCAATTGCTCGGGTAACGTAGCTGTTAACTGGCTTATAAGCTTTCACCACAACCTCATGACAAATTTTGCCAAAAAAATACAAATCAACCAATCAACCCATGACAAATTTAGTTCAAAATTTGATACTAATTCACACTTTAGATGTTAAAACTGTGAACTAAATTATATTTATTCAAGTTATTGCATTTTTAAATTATCATGTTTACATGCATGCAAAAATAAAGGTTGACTAACAAACTGTCAACCTTTTGATAGATTTGATTTCAAATCCATTACAGAGCTACATGTTAAGAGCTAATTTGTGTACTAAATTACATCTATCTCTTAATATTTTGTCATGCCCATCTTGCTTTTGTAATCCATCTAGCTCAAAATGGTTTTGAATTATAGCTTTTACAAAGAGACAATCAAACAGACATAATTCCAAAAATAAGCTTTTTCGGTCAAAAACATAAAATTCGCCAAAATTTTGAGTTCCATTTTTTTTTTTTTTTTTTTTTTTTTTTTGTTGTTGTTGTTGTTGTTGTTTATAATACTTTTCTTTGTATATACCCACATTCGAAAAATTAAATTTAGGGCGCATTCTTTCATTTGAAGTTCAGAAATATTTTTCACTATTGTGATTTAAATATATGTTCGATTCAAAAAGGTTGCTTCGGAAGTTAATAAATATTTCACTGAACTTCAGAGAGTATCCTGTAAATAATATTAGTTTATATTAAACAAGTACAGCTATACTGGTAATATAGTTATATTTGATGCTATTAGTTTCTATTTAACAAATCAATTTATAGAATATTTTAAAAGTAATATAATTTATATTATATTTTAAAAACAACTACTCAAGAAGTTTTTCTTTGATGGTGAACAGTTGTTTTGAGAAAAAAAAAATCTTTTCATTTCTATTATTATAATTTTTTTATTTATTTGTAAATTTTTATTTTATTTATTTAAAAGGAGTAAAAATAATAAAGCTTTTTAAAGCATAAGTGAATTGAGGTTTATTTCTCATTATTTCCAAGAAACTGTTAATTAATTAATTTTTTTAATAAAATGAATTACAAATGTTTCTGCCTTTAAATCACAAACTAAGATCTACAATAGCAACTGAATTTACGATTTAGAAAAGATTTGTCTTATCGCAGTTCTGTTATCTACTGTAAGATAACAAATAAGGAGGAGTACATCTTTAAAGACGAATATTTATTCGACCAGTATTGATTTGATATTAATTCATTTGTTTTAAAAGCAGGTAAGTTTTAATTTGTTGATCCATTTCATTCGTTCATCAATATAGAGTAATATATCTTTTTCGAACATATTCTTTTTGAAAGAAGTATTTAGTGATAAATACATATTTCAATATAAAAATATGTGTTCTAAATTAATAATTAAAGCGCAGTTTTCTTTATACTTGTAAAAACTTATTTTCTTTTTCCTACAATTGGTATTTTTATAACATGCAATTTTCTTTCATTTAATCAAATTATTAATTGCATAAATACAGGCAGTTTTAATCAGCCCAGAAAAGGAATAATAAGAATCTATAAGCTTTTCAAAATAATTACAACCTGGTTTTCTTTCTAACTTCTTAACTCAGATTAATAGATTCATTTATATATTTATCTGACTGAACCGTCAGAATCACATGAAAAACAATTGCGTATCATTGGCGGATTTTACAACATGTGGCTACATGTACTAAATTATTTTGAGGTCCTTCCTAGATAAAAAAAAAATCATTGATGATTCGCTGTTTCATTTACAAGCAGTTACGATATTGATATTTACCGCATCAATAACGATAATTTTCTTTCATTTGGGCGGAAAATATATTTTATTATTGATTAAGTATATATATATTATGTCATTTTTTAAAAATGATTTTACATCACTGAGCCCATCTTATATTTTACAAATCTGGGAGAAAAAGTTATTCTCATGAAAGCTGTTTCTCGAAAAACTTTAAAAAATGAGTGTTCTCAAGCGTAATGGTGCTTATCTTAAGGTATCATCAAATGCATTTCACCCATTTCTTTGGAAAAACAAACACACAAAAAACATCCGAAATTGTAATACAGCATTATTTCAATATTATTTTATGTTATGAACTGAAAAATATTTTGATTCGCAGTTCGATAAGGCTTTTCATTCCTCCGAAAAAGTTTAATTTTTCGAAAAATAACACTATTATCACTATGAAAATTTTACCAAAAATATTCCTTCTATAACACGTACTTTAGTGGAAATGTAAAAAATTCGCTTTAATAATAATAAAAAAATCTGATGATAAAATCGTTTGGCAAATTTCATTTATCAATTCGAAACTTTTCCTAGTTTTCGTGCTCACACGCTTGCGAGCGGCAGGCAAGTAGACAGACTTTACGTTGATTGATTTCCTCAAAGGCTGGAGTAAAGACCGCATGTCAAAGTTCATACTTCTAATTCGTCGTGTTCACAGACATTCCGGACTAAAGCATGAGGAAAATTTCGAGACGGATGTCACTTGTCATTTTCATCACCCCGTTCTTATCCTTTGGAAACTATTCTGAGTTCGAGAAAATCCTTTCTTAAATTTTATAAATCTTAAGCCTATCCGAAAATTTAAATAACTGTAGACCGGAACAAGCTAAACAAATAAAATATAATATGTAATCTTTATTTTCTGTAATTGTCTCAAATTTTGAATCAATCCGTTAAGAGAAAAAGAAGTCCGTAAAATCAATTTGTCAATCCGCATGCCTGATGTCAACACAAAACCTGAAGAACAAATGAAATTTAGCATATGATTTTATTACCAGATGAAGATCACAAATATCATTGCTAAAGTTTGAAAAAAATCTATGAACAGGATGGTCGTTTCCCTGCCTATGAAAGTAATAACTCAAAATCATTATGACTTGATAAAGTAAATATGATATGCAGTCTTTGCACTATCATTACAGATTTATATCAAATTTAGAAGTCAACGACAAATTTGGCGTTTTGGCGACACACTTGACTACAGTTTAGACAGTTTAGAGACATGTATTTGGAGATATATCTAGCGACTTGCCAAATATCATTTTCCAAAAAATTCGAAAGTCTTCTTACAATATCACTTCTAGAGTGGGCACCCTGAGCGTAATTTCCAAGGGGGCGGGGAGGTGTAAAATTAAGGATATTAGATTTTTAAAAAGAAATTCCAATAAGCTCTTTTTTATTCCCAAAATTTTTAAAAATTAAAACGGTTTCAGCAAAATTAGAAAAATGAAAATTTTTCAAAGGTCCTTCCCTTGGGAATAAGGGCTTCTTAGAAATTAATGCATATTTAATGTAATAACAGAATAAATAATAACAAAACTAATATTAAACAAATTATTTTTTGTTTTGTATGGAAACAAAGAGTGAGGGTTTTAATCTTCAGTATTTCTATGAAAAGAAATAGTTTTACTTTTAGAATGTCGTAAAGGCAACGACAACAGCATTAGTATAAATTTCAATAAGAGTATCAGACACGTTTCGGAAATGAGTCGTTTTTCAACCATTTGAACCATATTTATGTTTGACTTAACCGAGACATATATCTGAAAATAAAATAATGAATGGAAAGTACTCATAAAAAAAATTACATTTCCCAGCTTTATTAGTTTGCAGGGTCCAAAAAAGCTGGGAAATACCACTGCGCCAGCAGTGACGGCGGCAGAGATTTGCCGACGGGGGGAGGGGGAGGAGCAAGGTAAATCCGACAGGAGCAAGCACAATATCTCTAATTTGGCTTCAAGTCCACTCATAATAATTAATTTTGCATTTAATTAAAGAAAATCAAGTATTGTTTAGTTTTTTTTTAATTCAAATGCTGATCCTTTCTTTCATTGTTAAAACTTTACAAATGTATTTGCAAAAAAATGTTCTCAGTTTCTTTTACCGACCATCAAAAAATTGCCAATATTTGAATCTATTACTTTATTAGACTCTTTGGAGACCGTGGTAGCCTAGTGGTAAGGTCTCGGCTTCGGAATCAGAGAGCCTCAGATTCGGGACTCGCTTCCACCAAAGAACCGTCGTGTAAACGGGTCTGGTACACTCCAAACCCGTCGGGGCCAAATGCCCTTCCGCCGGTGTGGTGCGGAAGCTTGGAGAGGGGGATGCCACCTCATGTGTCAGCCTCGTTATCTGACCACGGCTCAAAATTACGATGTCCATTTAAAAACAGCTCTAGTGTTGATTTAAAATGGGACATTAATATAACTGAATTAAATTAAAACGATCAGACTCTTGAGATTTAGTTTCTCTGAGATCTAATTTTAGAAAAAATATAGTTATATTGCATTCCAGATAGTAGTATTTAGATAGAAACACAGATTGCATCATGCATGTCAATGCTAAATGAACAAACGCATGCTACTATTTTATATAAGAAGCTATATAAATTGAATACTGAAACAAAAAGTTTTATAAACGAAACTTTTTTAGAAATAAATAATAAATAAAAAATATTCGATATTTTCGCCAAATAGCGATTTTTCAGCACATAGTCCCCTAACTAAAATATTTGTTAAATAAGGATTGCAACAACGAGCAGGAATTCAAAGATGTTTCGAGTCCGAGGAGTGCGCGTGCTCAACAAAAATTTACTACAGTTCGGATACGAACAATATAAAATGCGGTAAAGATACAATGATGTTGTTTCTTAACAAGGCTGAAGAAAATATTTTATAAATATATGTACAAACTTACTATTTTAGGTAAGATATGAAAAATGCTCTTATAAAAAACTGACTGCTTAAACATTAGATCTCTCATGTATTTATTTACGGTTACTTCGCTCAGCAGAAGACATTCCTTCGAAGAAAGTATGGACATTCTTTCTCTGATATTCGCTAACCTAACGTTTCTTTCCTCCACATTTTCATTATCGCGCAACAAACGAAGCGTTTTGACATTTTATAGGCTCCGGCCAAGGTTGAATTTCCTTCTTTTGGGGATAATGAGATTTGAATCGCTGTTTAAAATCAGATGTAAACAAAGAAAAGTATCGCATATGAATACCACAGCTCTTGCTACTTGCACATACGAGGTTTGAGATTAGTCAATCACGCCAGAACGCCTGAACAGAATTGGATGAAATTTAGCTGAGAGATAGATTATAGACTGGAATAGGACACAGGCTACTATTTATTGAGTTTAATTGATTGGTTAACTGTTTATTAATTAAAAACTAACTTTCCCGCCAAAAATCGCCAAATGTGTAAATTTTCAGGGTTTTTTTTTCTCCCACGCTAATGAGATTAAGCTTAACATGATTTTGACTATTATTTCAAACGATTCTGTTTATTTTGTTAGTGTTCGATACATTAATAATTAAACATTGTTAATTAATCGATCTTTCGGATTCATTCTGAAGTACTTTTGAATTAAAATTAAACAGAATAAAGGAAATTAAAAATTTATAATCTATATTGCGTTATCCCAACTGGCGTAGAAAATTCATACATTTGTGTTGCCCCAATTGGCGGTGAAAATTCACGCATGCGCAGGAGTAACAAAAGATAAAGCCATGGATGCTATAAATTTTCCAATCTATTTCCACGCGTACGAAGTCGCGGGTAAAAGCTAGTATATATATATATATGCAGAGAGGGACAGAGAGGATGGTATTATGGTATTTGCCAGGTGCCCTTTTATGTACGCCACTGTATAATATACAAAACCTTGCTATAATCAACGATAAAAGAATTGCTGCTGTGCTTTCATTGAATAAATAAAGCACACGATCATTGGTGTTCTTGACTCCTGCGAAACTACTGAACTTTATCGATAATCTGAATCAATTTGCCGGTAAGAGTTTTGAGTTTTTTTCCCCCGCATCCTATGAGCGAACTAGCTGAACTTTGCTGTTTATGAAGGCTAGATTGTTTTTCCTTTTATCAATTTATAAATTTGTAAACGAATTTCGTTTGTTTTGTCTTAATTTAAGCTCATTCATTTCCCTAACCTGCCCGAACCGTAACAGTATAATCAATTTCCTACTTCGAGGAGTTCTCACAGAAATACCATATGCATCAAAGAAAACCGATAAAGGAATACTCCTACTTGCTTAAGAAAGAGTGAACTAAAATAGAGGATTATAGAGCACGAGAAAGTTCTTAATAATGACAAATTTGCGTATTTTGGATAATGCTAAATTTTATAAATGGTTTTGTATAATTTTTTAAATCCAAAGTGGAAAAAATGCAAAGCCTTGCATATTAAAACAAATAAAATAATTTGCAAGAGTTAAAATTTACTTCATTTTGTAATTCTTTTATGTCTTTTTTTTCTTAATAAAAAGTAACACACTTCTAATATGTTTCAGGCTGTCAAAATGGCTGAAAGACCAAAAACATTCAAAAAGCTAATGGTCCAGAAACTTACCTCCAATTTTAGAGAAGCTGTATCTATTGAAATCTCAAATATGTGTCATCCATCAGAAAATGAAGTTTGCATTCGAAATAAGTAAGAAAAGATTTAAATGTGGAAATAAATATATTTGTACGATCGTGACTTAAATTTTATAAATTCAGAAGATATTTTTTTTATTTAAAAAGTACATGAACTCTTCAATAATTTCTAGAAGATTTTGTATTCTAAAAAAATTTAAATATAAAATACTTAAAATAATAAATACATAAATAATAACAATTAATAATAAATAATAATAATAAATACTTAAATAATAATACTTAATTAATAATAATTTAATCGCTTATGAATGATAAAAACATAAAAACTTCCACGGTATTCTCCATTAGGTTTTAGTGAAATAATTTGAGGTTATATTATACAAATAGGTATAATATTCAGAGTTAAAGAATTATATATGCACTTTTCAGAAGCTATGATTTTCTACTTTAGAAATAAAAGCCCCTTATTTTAAGAATCATTAATTTGTTTTTAATTATATTATTCGTTTGTCTATATTAGTTTTGCTTAGATTAATATTACATAAGTTTGAACCATGGCTAGATAAGAACGAGATTTGAACTAGTACCTAATCTCCAAACTTTCATAACGTATGATATTCAGCCTTGATGAATTTAACGTACATGGTGAATCTTTCAGGGAATCGAATTTCGAATTCACAACCAGTTCGGTTCTCAATCTGATATTTAGCTGCTCGCCCACCATAACAGTAATCATTACTGTTGGAGGACATTTGACCTGAATGCCCTGCTGAGATTCAGCCACGAAGCGAGCATAACTCAATATTTGATGCTGAAATATAATATAAAATAAAGCACAGAACACGAATTCAAGGACACAGTTTATCAGCTAAAAGTAAGATGGATAGAATGTAGAAACATCAGTTTTTTGAGACAACAATTTTAACAAATGTAGATTAACAAATCAAAGAATATTTGATATGCAACGGTTTTATTTAGACGACCGGCAGTTGTTGTCTTCAGAGGACTGTAAGAATTTTAGAATAAAGCTAAATGTTTTAAAGGGAATTTTCATTCCTTCTTCTAAGTATCTAATGGTTTTTCTGTTAATATATTCGACGTTAATTTATGTAACATTTTATATTGTCGTCTCAAAGAACAACATTCAATATTCGTGTACATTTTTACTTCAATATATTCGGTTACTTTCAAAATTACACAAATGAAGAATATTTGGGTTTTAAAGGGAATTTTTCCAAACCAATATTTTTAGTTATCTCAGTTTTTGTAGCGGGAAATTCGTGGATTCGAGTTAGCCATGTATACCTCCATCTCGGCAACTACTGTTGAAACTCGCATTAAAGAATTTGAAATATTTCAAAATAAAGCCATATATGAAATTAGTAATAAATCACTTTGGGTATCAAATAAATATAACTAAAATATTGAATATCAAAATTTTGGATATAATCCAAAATCATATTTATTAAAGATATATATTTACAACAATTAATTAATTCCATAAAAAATTGTGAAAGGTTTTTTGATATATTTGATAATTAAACATTTAAATAATAATAATGAATCGCCCAAGGACAATCACTAATTGCTGATCATCCAAAAAGAAAAGGAAGAATCCAGAAGACTCATTATTAGCTAACTCACTTAAGATTTGATGCTCCACCGCATCAACATCATATCTATGTGAAATTAAAATTCTGATCTATATTCGTTTGATAATAACGTTTTATCACTTAGAGCTGACTTCCATCTCATTTTTTCTCTTATTATCATAATACTATAACTAAATTTTTCTTTATTGTATTCGAATCTAATTAAATTGAGAATTCTCATTTATTAAATAATTATAATACCAATTTTTCCTCCAATAATAGTCAGGGACTTAAGAACAATTGAGATTAAAATGTCGATAATTCACTGAATTATCAGCCGTCCTGTTAAAAAGTCTGTTATACGTTGAATCCGTGGTGGGTTAAATGCCCTTTTTCTGGAGTGATGTGGATATTTAGAAAGGAGGGTTCGTTTTCCTCATCTTCTGACTATAGTTTAGAAAGACTTGGTATTTCCTAAAATATCTTGAAATTTTTTAATGCTTTTTAAAAGTTCTATTTTAAATATAAATTTTACCAGTTACAAATAAACGTTAATGAATTATTCTGCAATAAAATCACTTAAATTCTGTTTATATAAAAGGAGTGAAATCATTATATGTTCTGTAATGGATATTAATATCTAGTTTTATATATATTTAGAATCATAATATATTTATTTCAATTATAGACTCAAAATAACAAAATTAAAATTTGCTAGAATTCAAAGCTTAAACCATAACTTTAATATTAAAACATTTAATTCCTGAATAGCAGAAATTTATACAATTTATTTTTTTAGGTATGTTGGCATCAATGCTACAGACGTAAATGTGACCAAAGGAAGATACGCTTCAGTTGGAGCAAAATTACCTTTCGGAGTTGGACTTGAAGTATATTTTACATTTTATATTCTTACTCTTTGAATAAATATAAGTTTGGTTCTAAATGATAATGCTCTATTAAATGTATGAAGACTTTTGATCAAAGAATAGTTTGTCTTTTGCAAAATAGTAGAAAATTATTTTAAAAGAATACGACTTCTGAGTCATTTTATATAATTTATAAGTTTATATAACCAGATTTTTTAAGATTGATATTACTTCTCTCTAACATTGTTTTGAAAAATATGTAAAAAATTTCAAGATCAATTAAAATGGTCTTGCATTTTATTGAACACTCTTTTCAATAATCTATACAAACTTTTATTTCCTGAATTCAATTCATAATATCTTGAATGATATTTCTTATAATGCATTTTCCCACAAGAATCCTTGAATCAATAACTTTAATAATCTGAAATAATATTTTTTTATTGCAATAAACGCAAGCCATCAATTACAAACAACACACTGTAGATTAACGGCAAATACTATTGACTAATAGCCTGAATGAAATTTCAAATTGTTACTGGAAAAATTGCATATGCTTAAAACTTGTAAACCCATTGAGCTGCAAAAATATAGTTGGGGATGGAAATTTAATTTCATTGTTTTGAAGTTTTCATTTTTTGGTTAATATTTATAGGCTAATTGTGAACTAATTTATATAAAACAAAATTTATTTATACAATAATACACTGATGAGCAATTTGTTATTATAAGTTACATCAATACTTCTATCACTACATGACCATCTACCAGAAAACTCCAATTCAATGAATAATCGACAGTATTATTGAAAAGGAAACACTGGATAGTTTGAAAGTTATCTAATTTTAGAACTATTGACTGCAATTGCGCCTAAAGGATAGTACTATCAGAAAGAAAAACTATAAATAATTTTCAGGTAATCGATACCCTCGCTTGTTTCATTCAATAGTTCCAAAACACAGTATTAAATCGATTTCGTTTCCATAATATCAATAGTCTATCCAAGTGTATGAACACATTCTAATATCTCATTTTTGCATTCTTGCTCGTGATGCGTTCGTACAGAATTCTTAATCATCTTTATACTTGTTCGTGTTTATTCCTTAATTTAATGGGAAAGATAAAAAATTATATTTTGAATAAAGCATTATTAATTGTTCACTTGCTGAAATTTAAATTTGATTTCATTGCAAATATTATTCGTCGTAATTACAAGACTAGTACGACAAAAAATGGATCTTACCCCCCCCCCCCAAAAAAAAAAAACGAACCAAGTACACATTATTGTTACAGTCACAATAACTGTGATGCGTAACACCGTAATTAGAAAAGTTTAACGATTTATTGCTTTTAAGGCTGTCGAACTCAGGGTCTCAATGGGAGAAGGCACGGCTTGAAATTTGACTCTATTTCTTTCTACTGCTTGATCTTCAAAATTTCTCCAATAATCTCGAATATGTAATAATTCACCATGGTCATTCCTATGCTTGAGAAAGAAACGCCGTTAAAGATTACAAATCATCATCGAAAGGGAATGTCCTGAGACAGTAAGACTAACCATGTGTGATATTTGTCGGGTCTTTTCCATTTTGCTTTACTGCATTCTCTCACAATAATGTTATCTAATGCCTTTTCTTAGTATTGGAAATTTTGTTATAAACTCGTTAGAAAACTTTCGGGAGTGCCACCAAACAAACAGGTGTTGCAAAATAGCGCTAAACATATTAAGAAGAAAAGAGAAAACAACGGTAGAGTGCAGAGACGTGAAAATCAACAGATTCCTTTCGGCATGGCACATGCTTGGGTTCCAGGCAGCATCTGCCGCATGCAAAGTGTCATCGTGGTTGAAGTAAGTCACGTAGAAAATTTGTGAGACACAATAAAATGTTTTATTCTGTTGTTTCTCTGCTGTTACTGATTATTTTCTCTTTTCTTCTTAGTCCGTCTAACGCTGGTAATTTTCGTGCCACAGGTACCGTTCCTATGCTATTTATTGTTTTTTGCTATAGAGGCTATTGGAGGATACATTCCAATAAAAAAAAAAGTCGGTGTTGCCATTGGAAAATTTTGAAATTTTGTCGCTGTAACTATAACTGCTGGAATTAACTGTTGTTTTCCGTAGGACTCTTGAGCGCATGCCTCAAAATACCTTGAACCAAAATTTTATACCCCTTCTGTGAACGGTATGATACTCACGGTCTCATACATCGGGATAGTTTTTTAATAATCACCTTGTATTAAAGCATCCGTAATATAAAGAATAGAGATTAATCATATTTTATATTTTCATTTCGATTAATTGGGCTTTTTTTACAAAATAATTTATATTCTACCCACCATGAAATAGTGTTATTAGAAAAATTAAACTAATTACTTTCTAAACCCAGTTCAAAACTACTAAAAGAATGAACATATTTGCTACCCACGAAAATTATTATATCCTGAAAAGACTTTCCGATAAACATTAAACAGAGAAAACATTTTGTTTACAGATTTACGGCTATTAAGATGAATACAGTTTCTTTTATTAAATAAATTTATTGAACTTAATTGAAACAAAATAATATAATGAAGGTGATATTTGAATCTTTAATGTCCTCATGCAGTAAATAATAAATCATTTTTAGGGTCTTGGCGAAATTGTAGAAGTTGGAGAAAATGTCAAAGACTTGAAGATTGGACAGTACGTAGCGTATATGAATTCCAAGATAAATTCTTATGCAGAATTTGTTGTAAGTTATGCTAAAAACTCTTTTTAAAAATTAAAATCAAAATATCACATAGTTAAATAAAAATAATGCTTTTAATTATTTTGAAAGTAAATATTAATGAAAAAACGGAGAATTATAAAATTTGCTAAGATGTAATATAAATTTACGTGATTTTGTTTTTCTTGAAAGAAACGAAAACATTTCTTACTAAGTACAGAAATTTCGAATGTGCGAATAAGATTTACTTAAATTAAAATGAAAGGGAGCAAGTGTTTTTTAGCTTTATCAAAGGATCGCATTTTTTAACAAATTCTTTTTCATAGAAGCATCTTAACAAAATTTTGTCCCCATTTTCTTGAACTAATAAACATTTTATTCACGGCTATTCATTTCATATCTTCTTAGTAACTCCGCTATTTTAAATTTCTGAACAGTTTAATTTAAACAATGGTTTCTAAGTTGATTCTTTGGGAAGTTACATTGATTTTTATATTTGCATAATTCATTTTTAATGTTATTTTACATCTTTAAATATTATAATTTTTATAGAATAATAGAAACATCTTTTAATCGAAACATCTTAACTTTTTTTCCATTTCCTTGAACTAATAAACAATTTATTCACGGCTATTCATTTCATATCTTCTTAATAACTCTGTTATTTTGAATTTCTGAACAGTTCAATTTATACAATGGTTTCTAAGTTTTCTAAGTTGATTCTTTGGAAAGTTACATTGATTTTTATATTTTCATAATTAATTTTTATTATTCAATTTTGGTGCAATAATTTTTGAATATGTTCAGCAGCTCAGGAACTACATAAGCAATCAATTCATTTGGAAGGTTTTAAGAAACAATCTATCCATTTAGAAAGTTTTTGCTATTATTAATATGCTTCACAATTTAAAAAAAAAATTGAAAATTTCATGTTATTTATCGGTCGAAAGTCAATATTTAAAAGCCTGGCTAGAATTGCAGACTATCCCTTAGTTCAGGAAATGGGTAATATATTTCTTAAGTTATCTGTAAGATTTTGGAGAAATCATTTGATAAAATTTCGAAAGTTTTTGTTTTATATTTCTTTTCGGCCGAAACACTCAATTTTTTAAACATTTTCTGGTTTTGATAATATAGCTTTGTTTTATAGATTTCTTCTTAAGTGTATTTTATAAAAAAATTAAAAAATACAAATATTTAATAGCATTTTTCAAAAAAAAAATTTATCTCGAACATAGTCACATACTTTAAATAAACATTGACGACTGTATTGAAAATTCATTAAGAAATAATTTTTTATACCTATTGAGGAATTAAATCACTACATAAGTATTCTGTTAATACTTATAACATGCTGAAAGATAATCGTTTATATTAAATTTGTGGAAATATTAAACTTTTACATTCTTTGGACTTCACATTATCAACTCAAAAGTTTTTGTTTCGATTTGTGCTACAGGAAAATAAGTGTAATTACATTTGCTCTCTATTACTTAATTCGATTTGCTTTATATTTGTAAAGACAACATTTTGGAATTGATTTTACATTTACTTCTAATTGCACTAGAGTTTTGTAGCTGTGCTCGCGGTATAATATTTAACCTTTGTGAGATAATATTATTGCTTTTAAAGCTTGATTTTCAGTTAATCGATTAATTTTATCGAGTTTGATTTCATACGAGAGGCACCATCTGTTAGTGAATTTTAGAAATATTTATTTCATAATCCATAATAATTATAATGACGCACCATGAAAGATATATTAAAGAATAAACACAAGAAAGTTATGAAAACAAACTACAAACTTAAGCAAAGAAAATTGAAATCTATAATAAACAACATCATGCTATCACAACTCAACACATTTTTAGATTTGTTTCTTCTATTTTATTTTCGTTTGGTTTGGTTGCATTCAGAGCGCTTGTTATGTTAAAAATATTACAATATCAGTACAATTTAATGTGTGATCGAATGGGCACATATAAATTTGTAAATCTTCATGTAAAATTAAATATAAAACACCATCATAGAGGTTCTGATTTCCGCTTATTCTTATCAAAAATCTAGAGTTGAAAGCAAAAATTATTCAAACGGAGACGCTGTGAAATATTCAACAAAGAAATTAAATCCAATAATTATGAAAGGAAGAAAATTTTTAGGCACTGATTAAAAGTTAAAATATATTATAAATACAAATAAAATCCCAATTTACACTAAGCATTTATATCACTGCCTAACGTTTTAGGAATTTTAAATTTAATTTTTTGATTATTAACAAAAATTATTTTTTTATATTTTAGTGAACATAATAGGAGCATGATTTCTGAAAACTTTTTTTCATTTTTCTCATATCCCTTCCGATGGAATAAAAATACCTTTTTTCTTGTTTTATGCATTTTGTATTTTGTTCTTTTTAATCCACCAAATTTGAATCCTTTTAGTGCATTCCTGTGGAGGAAGTTTACCCCATTCCAGAATTAAATCCTGAATACTTAGTTCTCCTCGTAAGTGGTGCGACTGCATCGATTGGATTGGATAAGGTAAGAGCGCGAACATAGCATACGATTACTTTTACATTATGTTTTAAATAATATACTGCTACGTTATGAAACGTGGTTGCTTTTATAATTTATAATAGAATAAAATTATAGATGGAACATATTTGTATATTCTATAAAGCCATTATTTATCGGGAACTGTTTAAAAGTTAAAAATATCATATAATATATAAAATGACTTTCGAATTATCTTCTAATTATACTCAGAAATCAGAGTTCAAATATATAAAATGTTTAAACAGCAGGTGATAAATTAAATTTAAAATCGCATATAGCTAAAAATTACTAATACTGCATTTATAAAAAAATAAATGTGTTCAACTTGAATTTTTATATTAAGATACTGAAGAGTATCTTAAATATCCGAGAAATATTTCGATATATTTCAAGTATTACATCTTTCAAAAAGTATTTTCAATATATTCTTTCTCTAGTGTGCCCGCATCACAGAGAAAGAGAAGGTACTGATCACCGCAGCTGCAGGAGGAGCAGGACATATAGCAGTAAGCAATGCTTCTTTTGTTTGTTTTTTCTCCTTTTCATATATACTGCGTGCATCTTAAATTCATACAAAATACAAAAATTCATAATAAAAGAAGTATTGCTCAGAAAAAAATGTCAGTGTGTTACGCTTTTGCGTGCACTTCAGGAAAAACATGCATTATTATCATTAACATCATCCAAGATAGTGCCCCCCCCACTTTACTCGTAAAGTCAAGACATTTCTGTTGAACCTTTATTGAAGACGGAATCGAGGTTATAAGTTTAAGTGACCCTCACGGTCATTTAAACAGACATCAGATTTTTAGTTGTAAGATGCGGAAAATTCAGGTGTACAGAAATTCTTCAACACTTAGTTGGAACTGAAACATGCCATACGGCATCTTAGAGTTCAGTTTGTGGCATCGATGCTGACTTGCTACATTCAGCTGCAACAAGCATGGTGAATAACAGTATCTTATCTATGCTAAACATTTTTTACTTTAAATTAAATGCACGATGTTATATTATTACAATCTGTTACATTGTCTGTTTGTGTCTATCCGATAAAAAGCATAAAAAGTTCCAGCACGACATATAAGCGCCCTCTTTCGGCTACTTTTAGAATAAATTTTTTATACATGGAAAAAAAAAAACGATTCCTCACCTGTATCGAATATTCATATGCATATCCGTGTAAACCGAAATTTTTTCCGAGCTTACTTCTTTAATTATGAATTTTTTGAAGTTCCCACGAATTTATGAAGCAATATGTAATTAATTTATACTTGATAACATCCAACCAAAAATATTCAAGTATAGAAATTACGCATGCCAAATAATTAACTAACTATCAATCAGTGCTCATTGATGATTGATTTTAAATATATTCAACTGTTAATAATTGTCCTTTTCATTGTTCACTTGAATTACAAAATCGCTGGGTGACATCTACTTTTAACGTTTGGCACTTGAAAAATCTGACGTAAAAGTTTCCTTTATTTCATTAATTTCTAATTACTTACTGTAATTTTAATCAGAAAAGTGTGTCACGGAATTTTTTTAGGTACAATGGGCAAAAGCAGCTGGATGTTATGTCATCGGTACCTGTTCAACAGAAGAGAAAGAAAAAGCTTTAAAAGTTAGTATAACAATTTATGAATTTTTCCGATGAGAATTTTACTTAATTGGAATAATATAGTTCATATATATTCGAGATTATTACCATATACAATATTTTAATTGAATATTAAATTACATAACTCTATAATTAGTGATATCTCAAGTTGATAATATGAGAAAAGCTTTGTGGTATATCTTTCCTTAAAGAAATCTAAATGACCCTAGTATTTAAAAGTAACTAATATATTTGAATGGAATTTAATTTATATTAATCTCGTCCATCATTTTAAAAGTAATAATTCAATCATATCATCCAACTCAACAAAAGAATTATATTTGCTTAATAATCATGCAGCCTTCAGACTGATTAGCTATACAAATGCAAGAAGCAAGGTAGCAAAATTGGTCCACTAATGGGGTTCAGGGCTCTGTTGATATTTCTTTTGTGGTATCACTCGAAAAAAAATGTGCTGTCTCTGCCAACAATTTATTACGTATTTAGAGTTGAAGCGTTAACTCATATACATAATAAAAATTGCCGAAATAGGCACAGTGATTATAACCAAGGGATTCTGCCAAGTTTTCATCGATGGAAATGTACTGTGACGTACAGTTTTTGAGATTTACGGCGAAAATGAAAGGTGGTGGAAAGAAAGTGATCGTTAATCCCATATCTATTTGTCACAAATTTTCATACGAAATAAAAATTGGAGAAATCGGGTCAGTGATTGAAGCGGGGGATTGATTCTTTGGCTTTCTTAATTATTTTAAATGCATAGATAAACGCCAGTAATCGTTGTAGTGTGCTGTAATTCTGTATTTTATAAATCAAAATAGTTTTGACAGATGGAATTATTTTTATAACTGCAAAAAGGCACATTACAATACTCATATATGCAAAAAGGCACATTACAATACTCAAGGATGATTCATATAGACATTGTGTTGATCTATATGAGTTGGCACTGACGAAAATAAAGGAATAATTAGCATGGATATTGAAGAAAATAAATCGTATATGCTTTTAAAACTTCTCCGAGAGCAATAAATGAAAATTATGAAATACAGGATTATCAATTCATTAAAAGAATAAATACTTATTCGGTGCAATAGGTTTTTAATATTAAATTCTTCAGTGGCATGTAAAATTAGTGAAAATCCTAATTGTCAAGTAAAATTATATAGGTATTTCAAAAGGAACTTCAATTCTTGGATGTGCAAAGCTTTTTTTAAACAGTTCCTTCTTTTAATTCATCTCCTGGTTTGATTTTATCCAACATATTAAGGAAATTCATTAATTGCTTACAGAGCATAGTTTCCATTCCAAATCATCAATCCCGTTAGTGCTACTTGTTGATTCTTCAGAATGTGCAATAAATTGACAGATTACTCAAGTGGAGATATTTTAATGAAAAAGAAGAATTTGTAACAGAGAAGAAACAAAAGACAAACCAATATTTAGAGGAACATTTTAACACACATATTTTATTTTCAGTAGATTAATTACATGATAATAGAAAATGTTATCTCAGCAAGAAACATTTACCTGGAATGGTGCAAAGCCTTTCTTGTGTGTTTTAAATACCCAAAGATTGGCACATTCACTTTGCACTCAATTGATTTACTGATGCTATTCACAGACAAGTAAGGGAAGCAAACCTCCCCCCTTCCCCCACACAACAGCTTTAAAATAAATGCAATAAGGGTCATTAATCTTCTTCAAAAAAACTCCGTAAACTGAGATCTGATAAAGCCCATCTACCGAAAGTTTTACTAATATTATTATTAGGTAATTATTATTATTATTAGGTAATTATTATTATTATTATTAGGTATTAATATAATTATTAGGTAGAGTATTTTATTGAGGATATATTTTTCAATCAGACTCAACGAGAATAAAACAATAAAAAAACCATTCTAACTTTACGACACTATTCCCTGGATGGAGAGCTTTCCCAGTTAAAGAACAAGGATTTTTTTTTTCACATTCCAGTCCCATTCAAAAATTAGGTAAAATCATTGGCATAGAAATCGGGTTTGGGGTGGAAGCGGTAAGGTGCACAAGTGTTAAAAAGAGCCTTGGAGACAAAACATTAGTGCGATTTAGTCTGTTTTTGAAATTAAAAACGATGACAAAAAGTAATGTCATGTCATTTATTCTTGATAAACCAATGATCACTGCGGGGAAGAAATGATGTATTAGGAAGAAATGATTTATTACGCTCTGGGAACCATTTACCTTCTCTACGCCACTGGTTTATCTTCATTTGATCTCATTCACTTCAATTGATTTAAATATTGAGTTGTCATAAAACAATTAAAGCCATCCACGTAAATATGCCTGAAAAAGATTATTTATCAGGAATGAAATAATGTTCCTAAAAGTATAACATCTGATATTCTTAAGAAAATTGGAAAGATTGTGTTCGTACACGAATCAGCGTTTGCTTCCTCGTTTTAATTTACTATTTGAAATGTGTTTTTTTAATATATGCGTTTTTTTATATATTCTCATCAGATTTTATTTCTGAATCAACAATTTACTGTGGTGAATATATTTTTATATCATCAGTTAGAAACAAAAGTGAATAAATATCGAACACGTTTCTCAAAGTTTAGAATCATACTATAAAATATTTTTATTGTTCCTGTTACCTTTTAGTTAACATTGAAATCTAATATATTTTTAGTTAATTTAATTATATTAGAGTATGATTCCAACGTAAAGTTAAACGACCAAAACTTATTATTAAATAATCAATAAATTTAAGAAATTCTTTTCTTTTATCTTGAATAATTTCTGAATATTTTGGGATTTATTTTCAAAACTGGAAGAATCTCTTCATTATTTATGGATTTGCGGTTAACATTCTGAGTATTTAGACGATCAGTTAGTGCAAGAAAATAATTATTATATATTCCACACTTTTAAATCTTTTGAATAAATGCTAATTAGAAGATTTATGATAAAGATATAAAGCATTTATTTTTTAAAAAAAATTCATATAATTAAGAGTTTTTTTTAGTTTATAGATTGTCCGCTCGTTTACTAACTTTTACTCAGCTCGTTTACTCAGCATTTCAACTTTTAAAATACTACATTGCAATTTTTACTCGTTTTTTTTTACGTTGAAAATGTTCCACTATGATTGCTGAAATTTCTGTTTCTCCAAATTATTTGCTTAACTGCTTTTAATTATAGGAATTGGGATGCGACAGAGTTATCAATTATAAGAAAGAAGATCTTGCTGAAGTTTTACAGAAGGAATACCAGGTAAAATATTTTATTTGTGTGTTTGAAATTTAAAGGAAAAGAAGATTTTAATAATCATAATTATTTAAGTTAGGTTAAAATAAAATTTTCTTCATTTTTTTTTTGTTATTTTGATTATAATTAACACTGTTTTTAGCATTAGATCAGCGGGAGTTAGTTCCCCAAAAATTTTTCGCTTATATTTTAATAAAAGGTGTTATTATCCCTTCCCTCTTCAACTCAAAGTTGGGGCATTAAGCAAATAGATGAAAGCCCTGACGACTCAGAGACGTGCATATAAGAGTTACGTACTTCTTCATATAATAAAGAAAATAGAATATGCATTTTATAAGGCATTTTTTCGAACTTCTAAAAATTAAGATTTGACAAATGATTGACTTATTACTGCAATTTCAGCAATGAGATCCCAAACCAAATTTCATAAGTTTAAATTGTTGCTTTTACCTGCATGCGAAATGGACGGTCAACCCTTCAATAAATTTTAATCAAAATTTGACAAAGATCTGCAATTTGCATGCTAAAATGGTGAATCAAATTTCATTTATCTAAGTCATTTCGTTTTTGAGCTATTTTGTTTAAATGCATACGAAAGTAGACGCTCAACTCTTTTACAAATTTGATTCAATATTTATAAAAATCTACACTTTACATGTAAAACGGTATACCAAATGTCATGATTGCTGAGTATTGCGTTTTCACTCATGCGAAAGTAAAGAAGAATCTACGATCTATCCCTTCAAGATTTTTGTTCAAAATTTATACACATGTACATTTTAAATGTCAAATCTTAGTACCAAATTTTTGTCCACATAACTATTTGCCATTCGTAGTTGTGGTGTTCGTTTGTATTTGGACAGCTAGCCAAACTTCCCTGTGAATGGATTACATTTAAAATTTGCCAAAAATACACAAGCATAATTTATAAACTTCATACTGAATTACATTCTTCTAATTCAAATCGTTTTGGAATTATTGTGTCCACATATGGACAGAGATAATTCCTATTCATATATTCTGAAACGTGGGGATTCGTCAAAATCTTGAATTCGAATCTTTTGACCATTGTAGTACTTTCTTCGTGTACGAGAAAGAAAAAATATTACATTGTTTCAGTTGAATATAAGAGAAACGATAAGAGGCTTTATAGTAGAATCCGAGTGAAAAACTTAATAAACTTGTTAAATTTGGTATGTAATGAAGTTATTTATTTCAAAAAAATGCATAAGGATTAATGGAATATTTTTGTATATTTCAATTTTATATACTGTTACTTAACTAACTTAATCCTAATTGTTGATCATCTAGTGTTATGAACTTTAAATTTTACTTTTCGACTCTAGCTCTTCCTATAGAAAGCTTTCAATTTAACCCATGCTAGGTGGGATGTTGCCAGTTTGTGCATTGAAGAATTCGACACTTGATAAAAAAATAGCAAATATTTTCTGAAATTCTTATCTTGTTTTAGATTGAAATGATAAAAAAAATAAGAAACTGCACAAGTACTGTAAAACATCCTATTTTTTAATAATTATAAATTTTATTTTGCCGTTATTCACAGCTAAAAAAATGCAATATCAATGACTGTTTATAAAAAATATCAATTTTTAATTTTTCGTAAACAAAGTATGCAAAGCGATAGTAATCTAACTGCCCAAAAAAATTAGATTATTAAAATCCAGATTTTGATTAATCTCTAAGTTACTGACCTTTCTGAATTCGAAAAATACATTTGTGGAATTATGTCTGTCTGATCGTCTGTGAATATGATAGTTCAAAAACACTTTGATCTAGACAGATGAAATGTAGCTTGTGGTCTTTAATATTTTTGTTGATTTCTAATTTGATTTGTTGATTTTTCATTGAATTCCATCTACAGGAAACTCGTCTGCCTGTCTATTCGTGTTTAAGGGAACACTACAACTACAAAACATAAAGAGATAGATAAAATTTGGCACACTATTTTAGCAAGGTTGATGACATTATTGATGGTGGACCTGCAGCTGATCTTTTCATTCGATTATATATAAAAGTTATAAATGAAAAGTACAACGGTTTCGCTAAATGAAATTTTGTACGTGATCTTGCTATTAAAATGTAGTCTTGTATCAAATTTTGTTTTCAATCAGTTGAAAGAAAAACACGTCCAAATGCATACTCGTTTTTTTTTGTTTTTTTTTTATCTCTCTATACTATGAAAAGCTAAACGTTTATTATGCCCTGGTTTTTGTAGCCCCATGCCATAGATATGGAAGACAATCCGCCTGTATTGTATCTCTTCTGCCTTGTCTCGATCTCCAATTCCTTAATAATAAAAATCTGAGCATTTATGGCATTGACGGCCTTGCCTAAAGTTAATAGTTTCCCTATGGAGAGTTAGTAACTTTATTAGGGATCATACTAGAAAGTTTAGAGGAAACCACTGGCGTGTTTTTTCTAGGCGGTTATTCATATATTGATAAAAAATTGATAAATTAAGCTTTTTTGTTATTTGAAGAAAAAGTATAAAAATATTCAGAATCTTGTTTTATCTATAGAATGGCATCGACGTGATTTGGGAAACTATTGGAGGACAAGTGTTTGAAACATGCATTAAAAATATTGCCAACAGAGGAAGGCTTGTCATCGTTGGTGGGATATCAAGCTATAAAAGTGAAGACAGCTTTATGCCGAAGTTGGACCTTTCTTTCTTGCCTGAATTAGTAAGTAAGATGTTTAAACTGTTCTTTTATTTTAAATAAAACTCTGAAAAACATGAATTTTAAAACGTTGATTAATCTAATGATTAAAAACGTAAAAATATCTTAAGTACACTTGAAATTAAGCCCTTTTCTTTGTGAATTACTGACTTTTTCTTCTCAAATCTAATGAAACAAAAATTATTTATTACCAAGTTGGATTTTTATTATTTATTTATAATTATTATTGAGTAACTAATGGCGGATATTTTAAATTTTTAAATAGTTTTTTTTTATATTTTTATATTTTTTCTAAAATTCCTTCGTAGTTTAATCTTTTTCCAAAAATTTAGAATTTCCCTACTATTTATTTACAAATTATAATTAATCTCATTCTTTAGGCAATAATATTTAAAGACGCTTTACAGAATTTTATTTAAATTTATGTTGCTCATTTATCTGATATAAGTCTGTACTATATTTATCTTCTTTTCAGTGTAGCAATTTTCCTCTAACAGGTTCAAAATATAATATTTTGCAAGTATTGCTATTAATAAATACACCAAAGAATTTTTAGTTGCCCATTTTTCACAAAAATTTTATGAAGAACTTTTTGAAATCCATCGTAAAACCTTTTTACAGGTACTCATATGCGAAGCACATACACTGAGACATTATAAAAACCAATAAGTAACTTATTCTCAAAATTTTGATAAATTTCTACATATTAATGCCGAAAAACTTTTTTTTAAATTTTTTCTTTGTATAGGAAACAGACAATTGAAAACATTACGAATTAGATGGATAAAATTGAGCATTATCTCTTTTGCGAAATTTGTAGATTTGCATCACATTTTAGTCTAAATTCGTTAGAGGAAAGATACATTTTTCCTAATTATGTAATTCAATTTAACAACGCAAAAACGAAGAAACAAAGCAAAAAAAAAATCTCTATTTACAAATGTTTTTTACAAGAGTGTTATATGTTATCAATTATCTTTTAATCCTTTAAAGAGCCATTTTTTTCTAGTCATATCATGTTAAAATATTTTTAGGCTTGAAATTAGAATAAGAAAAGGGATTCATTTACCTTATTAGATAAATTTAGATTAATTAATTAATGTGGTTAATTAATAATTAAGTAACAAATCAAGACACATCATTTTGTCTGAGATGAAGAACTGAAGCATCTAAGTTTCTGACTTACTAAAAAATTTGTCAGAACTTATGCCAACCTACATAATTTCATACAGAGATTGATAAATTTTGTGGGAAGCATACTTCCCACGGTCCAAGAAAGGGTTAAGATAGTGTAAATGACTTTTATCAGTATCAATTTAGAACAGTTGCATAAATCCTGGACACAATATTGTTTGACCACACATATATAAAAGATAATCTTATAAGTAAGAGTGTAAAAATCTGATAAGGGAGCCCTTCCAAAAGTTTTTAATAATCATCTGAAAGTGTAAAAATTATTTATTTTTAAATATTTCTTACACTGCATGAAATTAACAGCAAGGTATTTCATAAAGATCTTACAAAATATACTTTTTTTGACCTGTGATATAAATTTCAGTAAAATATTTTTATAACATAAAGGTATGACTATTCGTTAACTAGTTAAGTTAAATTCATTGAACGCCTAGCTAGATATTTTCATAAAACTCTCAAATTCTCAAAACTCTCAAAAACTCTCAATTTATATATATATATATATATATATATATATATATATATATATATATATATATATATATTTACCTGTTTAAGTTTTTACTAGCTAAGCTTCTCTTCTAAATACATTCAAGATTTCATTAATTTATTGAACAGTTATTAATATCGTATAGCTCTTTCTTTTCATTAAGTAGGGAAAATTGGAATAAATTTTCACTTACTTTCTTCGCCCTTACGATTTACATTGTATACAAAGACAAAATAATAACAGAAATAAGCTTATTACCTTCTCTAAAGAACTTAGATAATTTATGGAACCTTGCTAATGGTTTCTGTATTTTAAATAGAAAAATTTTATCTTGAAATGCATTTCTTTAATTCGACATGTTTCAAGTTTGTAAAGATAGAATTTTGCAATCGATTTTTTTTAACTCATTTCCTGATATGCTAAAGTTTTAAAATTTTATATAATCCTTTATTCTTAATGGCAAAAATTAGATCCTTACACACTTTTAACTAATTTGAGTTGTTTCAAGTTGTAAAAATGTAATTTTGTAATCGATATTTTTTACTCACTTTCTGATGGGCTAAAGTTTTGAAATTTTAAATATTTTTTTTTTGTTTTTATGAAAAAATGTGATATTTTCAGAATTTAATTATCAGTTAATATATTAATTGATTTGATTCCATAGGTATGGACTGAAATAATAGTAAGCATGAAAAAAATTATTCCATTATTTCATACCATTATAATAATAAATTGTAAGAGAAAAAAAAATGTAAAAAATAAGTAAAGTAAGAAAGTTTTTAGTATAATAATAAAAATGTGTGTGTTTTTTTAAAACATTTTTATTCACTTTATTTGCAGCTTCTTTTCAGATCTGCTGCAGTTCTTGGATTTCGCCGAGCAGCGTACAGGGAATGCTTCACTACTTATTTTAAATTTTTATCTGAAAGCTTGGAGAAAGGAGATTTGAAAACCCTGATTGATAATGGCGAGAAATCAGCCGGGGGTGAATTTTTTGGCATGGAGGGCATTATTAAAGGAGTTGAAGTAAGATAACAATAACATTATTTTATATTTTAAATTTCTTTTACATTTCTAACTGTTATTAAAAATTCGAAACGAATTTTTAATTGAGCGGATATCCAATTTATTTTATACGTTCATTTTATATCATGAAATTTAACCTATATCTCTAGTAATATTAATGTGAATGTGTGTCTGTGTGTTAGTGCTCTATGGTCCTGACAATTTAGCCTAGAGATACCGAATTTAATTTAAGAATTCTTTAGAGAGTGAGAATGATGCGAGATAAATTATATTTCCAATTCACTACAGAACGAAAAAATCGGGATTAGTGCATATTTAAATAAGAAAAGAATCGTTCATTCTGATAATATCTTTAAATTGCACAAAGCACTAAATATTCGAGGAAACAGGGAAATTTCTGCTTTTTAACAATATTTTTAAAGTTTTATTCATGCATTTTCTTAAACATTATAGGGGGGAATTGCAATGCATATATTGCTACATAAGAAATAGACATTTATCATTAAATTATACCTACCAATCGCGCAAATCCTTCCTTAAAACAGCCCCTATAGTGTTAGTGTGCGTAATTAATTTATATTCACTGTCCATTGTCCGGCTGGCAAAACAGCGTGTCCCGTTCGTTCAACTTCTCGAAGCAGCAATCAGCACGATTTCGAGCGATTCATTTTGACGGTAGTAAAGATCACATAGTTATAGAAAGGATTGAATCAAATCAACAAATGTTCCGTTTATGTTAGCTATGTATAATATATTATTATGCCATGTATAGTTATGTTAGCCAAGCGGCATAATTTCTTATGTCGTAGTACTCGTAAGAATTAGTTTGGTACTGCAACATTAAAAGAAAATAGGAGACCAAAATTAAAAAGAAAACATACTATGAAAGAATGATATTCTCAGTTTTTTTTAATGTTAAGACGCTTTGCTCGAATGAAAAATATTATGTTTGAACAATTTTTTTTCTTGTGATTTACACCAATATCGCCGTAACATTTCTGCTCTCTATTAATTCGGAGATATATATTTGATTTCGTCCCGCCCTCGTGTGCCTCAGAGAAGTATTTCAAAAAAATTTATTTGTAATTTAAATTAATTAAAAATTAAAAGATATTTTGCCATTTTTCAACAATAACTTTTGAAAATATTGCCCAAAAAATATTTTTACATTGTCTTAAAATTCCGAAAAATATTTAAAGATTTTAATTTAATTGCTAAATATTTATTTTTCTGAACTGTAGTAATTTTATTTTTCATTTATTTATTTTGTTGTTGGAAATATTACTTTATTGCAGGAAAGTCAGACTGTTTCCATTGTTTGATTAAATTTACTTCTGTTGTTGAAAGCTAAGAATTAAAATTAAAAGATTTCGTATTATCCATGTATTTATGTGAGGTTCTGAAAGGAAAATTATCATTATCGCAAAAGAACAATACGAAATTTGAAATAAATAGATGCACAGACACCTAGATTTTGGATAACATTTTGATCTCAAAAAACTCAGCTATATTGGAAATATTCATGTAAATTAGAAATTTGAACGAATCTTTCCATGATTGCCATTTACGTTTAATAGGGAATAAGGAAGATTTATTCATCATAAATAGAACAAATATAATTTTATTTTAATAACACACGACTAAACACCTGTAAATCTATTACAATTTAATTCTATAAAAAATGAAAGGAATCAGGATTGTCAAATTATGCATGATTAATTTCTTTGAAATTAAACATAATAGCATGCTCTGAGAACAAGCTGGTGGCTAAAAACGACTAATATTTTATAACATTAAAATATATTCGCATTTAACTATTGGAAGTTTTTTTTCAAAATTATAAAATTGTATAAATGTTTAAGTAAAATAGTGTCTTTTCAATTTTTTTTCTTATAACTTCTTATATTACTATCACACATGTTTTTTTTTTTTTTTACAGTCTTCTTTCAAATGAATAGTTTCAATACCACGAGATATTTTGTCCAATTTTATCAAATTTGTTTATACTCTTTCATGTTACATATGATTTTCATGCAAAATTAGTTGTAATTAGAATGTTTCATATCGAGCTGAATATTATTAAATGATTAAGTTCAAAAGTATTTAATTTTCACAATGCGGGCTTATTTTATTTTGTAAATAATTTTTTTTTATGTTTTCTGATTTCATGCGATTGTTTAAACAGATTTTCTAATATAGATCCAAATTACATAAGTTAAAATTTTTTGGTTAAAATATTAGTTTATTTCTTGCTAATCTTACTTGAAATTAAAATTTTTATTTTAAATTATTTTCGTAATGTGTAAAGAATGCCGCATTATTCAAACACTTTTAGTATCTTCCCAAGGTTTATTTATTTTTCTAAATCGAATAATTTATTGCAGCATTTTCTTTGAATACCTAGCTTTATCTTTAAAAAATAAGGTTTTATTTAATATAGGCATTAAACATAAATAATAATTATGATAATTGCAAGGCAATAATAGTTGGGAATTTAACGAATAATTATACTAATTAATTACTGTTTTTTTACCTCATGCAAATTTAAAATTTTATCGATTTAATTGAATTCTTACATTTAAAAGATGGTCTAAAAATGTTTATATCTAGAAGCTGTTAGCTGTAAGTCGCCATTATCCATAATGCGAATGAATGTTATTATCTGGTGTTAATGGTATTTAAAAACAGTCTATTCGATTTAAAGCTATCAACTTTATATATAATTAATTAAGAACTGGAATTACACTCTTCGATGTCATTTTCACCCCAAAATATTATTTAAAATATTACTTCTTAACATTATGCAAAAAGGCTAGCACTTTCGTTCAAATTATTGCCATTATTATCTGAAGAATTATCACGAGAAAATGATGTTGGCAGCGGATGTAAAAATTACGGAATCACGTTTGATCCCACAATTCTGCATTTCCTAGACTTGATTTAGTTGCATTTAGCTCAGAATGTTAGAAGGTCATCTGATTTAAGCAGGAAAAAAAAATCCGCTATGAAGAACATTTCCTCTTTCTTTTAGATTTATGAATGGTGATCTAAAATGGCAAAGAGAATGCGAAAATGAGATTGAAGACAACTATATGAGAAAGATGCAGAATACTTTCGAGGAAATGTTACATATAAACTGTACAATCCATGGAATATGTCCTTGGCATGATGCCCTTGGCAACTATGTATTTTGCGGTGCATTTGAAAGGAAAAGATGGCAATTAATAGTTCTCGAAAATCACCACATTATGAATAAAATAGCAGAACTTTTTTAATCGAAAAGCTTTGAAAGTAGCAGTAGATTTCCGACAAAGCGAATTAGGCTGCTGTCAAGTGCCATTGAAATGAAGCGGGGCCACGGGTTGATTAAAAAATGTTAGTAGCTTAATCTCTAAATAAATAAATTTTTAAATGAAAATTGTATGAATTATAAATACTAGGATAATACTAACATTTGTCAAGTATAATTGGTGAAATTCCTATTAGTCTCATTACGTTTGTTTAGTTATTATAGAATTTACAAACACCAAGCTTCTGCAATAAATAAATCACAATAAATAAACAAACAAAAGCGTAACTTTTTCACAAAATTATAATTTTTTTAATCTAAAATAAATTATTTAAAGCATTTAGTAAATTAAAAATGCATTTAAATATGAGACTAATTGGCCTGTTTTTTTTTAAAGTGTACTTCATAATCTGCTCTGCCTATGGTCACAGTATGTCTAAATCCACCATTGTTCGAAAGGTTTTAATAATAATAATAGTTTTAACTCAGAATAATTTCTTTCTTTATTAAATGATTTTTAAAATTAAAGTCAAAATTAATCTAAGTTTAAATTCATAATCGAAATATAAAGATGGGATGTGAAAGCATAAACTGGGAACTAAGGAAATCAAGAGCTCATAGGTCTTAAAAGTAATTGATTAAAGGTATTCATTTTCAACATTCATTCCTATTTCAGTTTGGAATTTCTTTTTAGATTTATAATTTGGGCTATTCAATCGCACAAGAATTTAGATATTAACCTTATAAAATTTATTTTAATTAGAATCATTATATCATTTTTTGAAAAGAACTTCATGTTATTTTGTATTATTGCTTTTTCGCGTTTATGATTTGGCGTTCTTTGGCAATGGGGCAACACCAAAATGTAGATATTAATATTTTGTTTTGTTTAAGAACAAATTTTCTAGTGAAAGCCACTCAACGTTCAGAGACACAAGTTTGTAAGTTGATGAGGTAATTATTTCTATGCAGTGGCATAGAGAAGGTAAACGATAGACAGTGTGATGAAAAGTATATAAGCCAGTTAACAACTACGCTGCACGGGCATATGCTTTTGCATAATGGTTATGTTACTGGACTGCGAACCACAAGGTCCCAGGTTCTATCCTCGCGCATCACATACCGCTAAAACAGTAATCAGTATTTTCTTGCGCCCTCCAATCATATTTGTTGACTTACAGAAAATAAATTTAATATTACAGCACATTTACAGTGGATAAAAAAAGTATTGGCAATTGCCTATAAATGATCATATTTGCTAACAAAGTATGTTTACAAATTTTATTTTAACATAGCGATTACAGAAGGAGAAAAGACAAACAAATATAACGAAATTTTCATTTAAATATTTTTTTAATTAAAATCTACGAGAAAATCCAAAATTTACATGATAAAAAAAGTATTGGCAAAATTATGAAATTGACAAAATTATGAGCGAAAACAAAATTAGTATATGTTTAGTACTTTGTATGCATACCTTCTGCATCTATAACAGCTTGTAATCTATTTTTCATAGAGGAAACTAAAGTCTTTGTTGTACTGTTGGGAATTTTGTGCCACTCTTGCAAGAGTAAACGTTTGAGGTCGTTTTTACTTAAAATTTTATGTTTTCTGATTTCTAGATCCAGCAGGTGCCATAAATTTTTAATTGGATTGATGTCAGGCGACTGAGGTGGGGTTTTAACTGGCGAGGAGCATTGTAGAGTAGCCATTCACGGATGAGATTCACTGTATGCTTGGGGTCATTGTCTTGTTGAAAAACGAATGATGTTCCCAAGCCAAGATTTTGGGCACTGATTTTTAAGTTATGGCGCAAAATGTCAATGTATGTACGTGCTGTCATAATACTATCAATAAAATACAGGTTGCCAACTCCATTAGCTGCCATACAGCCCCAAACTAAGACACTGCCTCCACCATGTTTTACATTAGCAGTTAAATGTTGCTCTTCCAATTCAGTATTTGACCTCCTCCACACATATCTTCGTCCATCACTGCCGAAAATGTTAAACTTTGATTTGTCGGAAAAAATAACTGTTCCAAAACTCTTCGGATAAATCAACGTGGGATTTTGCGAAATCTAACCTCTTTCTCCTATTTATTTGTGAGTTGAATGGTTTCTTTCTAGCTGCCCTTCAATAATAACGTCCCTCGTGTAAAACATTCCGTACAGTCTGTACGCTGAAAGTCTTTTGCGACGTGAAAGCAACATCTCTAGCTATCTGGGGTGGACTTATTTTAGGGTTTTTCTTAACCTTGTTAATAATGGCACGTTTTTCTCTTGTAGAAAATATTCGAGGTCGTCCACTTCTAGTCTTATTTTCCGTTGATTCTCTTTCCTTGAACTTTTTTACAACACTTCTGACAGTCAATAAACTTATATTCAACTGCACTCCTATAGCACGATAAGTTAAACCTTCATTTCTGAGCCTAATAATCATGTTTTTAACACTAACGTCCAACTCTTTCGATTTCGAAGTCATTTTACTGCAATAATCGCAAAATAATGCATAGACACTTTTGGAGTAGTTTTGCAGACTTTATACTGGTAGAGTTTTTTATCAGTCGAAACGCGTGACTTCAATGTAACAAAATTTGCATAGCAATTAAAACTTTGCCAATATTTTTTTGATGTGCAAATTTTCGAGTTTGAAAGAAAAAATCGTAGAAAATGCAAATTAAAATAAAAGTTTTACGATTTTTATATATCTAAGATGTCTTGTATTTAATTACGACAGTTAAAATTGCATAACATTTTATTTATTTGTCAATATGAATAAATTAAGGCAATTGCCAATACTTTTTTTACCCACTGTAGTACTAAACGGTAGCATAGCACGACAGAAATTAAGTACTACAGCGCTTGTTCTTACATATATTTTACTTATAAATTGCACATATTTATTCACTAACAATTTATTTATATATATTTTCAAAACCATATATTACGGAATTTACCTTAAAAAATTTTTTTGTTAGTATATCAAAATATATAAGATATAAAGATAATTAAAATAATTTTTAACATAACTAATTAAATGAATTTAATTGCTTAGTCGTTAAAAACTCCTATATTTGATGGCAATAAGTTAAACAAATTTTATTAAATCGTTTGAATTAGCCAACATTAATTTTAAAATGTCAAAATTTTAAGTAATGTAAATATAGATTACTATAGAATACCGGATTTACTAGGCAAATAATGGTTCAAATTATATTGAATAATTTGGATTTAATTAAACATGTGTTTATTCTAAATTTTATGGTAGAAAAATTTGCAAATGTCTCATAAGAATTAATTTTGTCGAAAATGTATCTTCTAAATATACACGATAACGCTTCTAAAATATACACGATCACCTAAGCTATCCAAAAGAACTTCATGACAGCATATGATAATAATATTTCCATAATTAATGATGGTAATGAAATCATGATAAGCGATACTCAAAATTAGCTTTTACAGTTTCCGTCTCCATCTTGGAATTCCGATTCGAAGTGACTAAAAATGCAAGGAAATAGGAATTTCCTGAAATTTGAAATTTCTTGGATTATATGCCAGAATTTAAGAAGAATATATATAGAATTGATAGATATATAGAATAGATTTGAGAAATATATATATATATCTTACTTTAAGAACGTGATTTATTTGCTATATCTGCCTGTATCTGACGCCCTTTGTCCTCCAGGATCGGATTATAAATAAGCAAAGTAGGCAATTGCTTATTAGCCTCGCAACTTAAGAAGGTCCTGGAGCCTAGAGATTTTCTTTCTTTTTGAAGCATTTCTAGCATAATCTAATTTTGTGTTTTCATTTAAATTGCAAAAGCCATGAAATCGAATGCCTTCAATTTAAAATAAGTTTTAAACTCCAAAATGAAATAAACGAAAAAAAAATTAGAAAAATAAATTTTCTAATAATAAGGAATTCTTATTCTAAGACTATTTTCGTGCCTTCAAATTCGTTTCCAGACCAGTGAATTCCATTTTTTTCGCTTGGTTGTTCGATTGACTTACCAGTAAGCAATATTGTTAAACTTTGTATTTTAGTATTTAGAAGATGTTAAAAGAGTATATTTGTATTTGCGATTAATTTTATTATTACTTTATTTTAAAATAATTATTTATTTCCATTTTTTGCATACGCGAGATATTGAAACCAACTCTATTAAAGGTGACGTGCAATGAAATATTTTTCTTTTCTTTTGTTTGTTGCATTATTTGCTATTTAAATTTTTTTAAAATTTAAATTAAATTAAAATCAATAAAGAAATCTGATTTTGGAAATTTGATTGAAGAAAAGGGGTCCTGAAATTTTCATTTTCTTAGGTCTAAAACCGGCCTGCCTCTTCTCTAGCTACGCCATGTGTATTACAAATGCTTTGTTATCGTTCTTTCTAGAAATGCATAAATCTTTCAGTTTTTGTTGGAAGCAGAGTGATTTAGACATTTTGTGACCTTAGGCAATGCACATTATGAGGTACCTCTTTTAATAGCTCATTTTAACCTACTTTTCACTTACTCAGTAAGTTAAAGGATTTATTTTATATAATATTTTTATTTCAGTAACTTCGATAAAATGTCTACGTTTTTATTTATTTTTTACGACTCATGACTGCACGGTTTCTACGTACGTTCGCAATTATATTTAGCGTTATATTTAAACAGCTGCTCGATGTTTATAAATATAAAAATAACTAAGTGAACGTAATGAAATAGATATGAATACAATAACATATATTTGACCAAGTTTTAATATTATACCAATATTTTATAATTCATTGAAATCCTTCAAATTTATTGATTTCATAATTACCTTAATATATTTTTTAATTTACATACTTAACTGATATACTTTTAATTGACATATTTGAGGTCACTTCACAACTGAACGGCTATAGGAAACTACCTTGACTACCTAACCGGAAATCCTCTATTATGTTGGAGGGTAATATTTTAATTAATTGGTTAAAGAAAGGAAAAGTAATTTGTTATTAATAGAAGAAAATAACAGTCAATAAAAATGTTGGGATGAAGCGAGCGGACTATTTTTCTCGCGTAGGAATATCTGTGTGACTACGCTTCTGGCGCTTCGTTCCGGCATCATTCCTCCCGCGAACAAGATGCTGTGTGCGTAATTGTCAATACATGTGTTCTTTTCTTTTCGTTTTCTATGTCCAATAAATGTGCTGTCTTCAAAAACCATGCTGAGATTATTGAAAAGTAACAACAAAAAAGAACACGGAATTCTGCACTTTGGTCAGAAGAATTTTAAAAAGATTTGAAGTTGGCGTTCGAAATAGAAGCCAAAGAACTTTGGCGACTGAAAATTTATCTGTCATTCTAATTTCGGAAGTTGGAAGATCATAAGCAATGACAATCAGTAAAGACTTGGGCTAATCCTTGTGTGGCCTTGGGTTCTCTGAACAGGCAACCTTGATTTTAATTGGCGGTGAGTGGTTGGCGTCATTATGTGTCGTGTTTCTTTATATGCTGTTTATCAGTTTCAAATTGTTTCGATTCGGAAGTAATGAATGCGTAGCGTTATTTCATAGGTTCCCAACTCCGTGTTCAAAATTTACTACGGTAAGTGGATTTAAAAACACTTCTTTCGTTTATGGATGTGCATGGTTCGTTTGCTCATTTTGTCACATGTTTTATAAGAAATTTATAATTTTGCGGGCTTTTTAAATAAAAATAATAATAGTGCAATTTAATTAATTTTTATTTATATTTTATAATTAGCATAATAAGGATTTTTTGTAATTTCATAAGTAACATTTAATGCATTTAAAACTGTATAACGCTAATAAATAAATTTTTAAAAATATCATTATATCACGGATGCATTTTTAGCTAGAATTTTATGCTATAAATATTTTAAATATGTACTTTTTAATAAACTAATTAGTATATGATTTTCACCAGAATTGTGCGACTCTAATAATAAAAAATATTACATCGCAGATAATTTTTAAATCAGAAATTTCTCTTTTAACACTTTGCTTGCTAATAAATACAGTTCAATATATGTTTTTACAGCTTATAAATTTACTGTTTTTGTCGCAAATTTCGAGGAGAAGAATGTGCATATTTTGTAAATCTAGTGACTAGTAATTTTGCACATTGTATCAAAGCCTTCTATCATAATTAATTCACAATAATCTCATATAATTATTATTAAAATTATGTGATATTAATAAAAAGAGGGCATCATTATATCTGTGATATTTTTTTTTAACTTGAAGTATAAGTTACATTTTTATTACTCGTGAAAATTACGTATTTTTTTCAATGTATGCATCATTAATAGCATCTAAATAGAATAAAAGGGTTTTTTATTTCTGAGATATTTGTTATGATGCGTATACACGAACAATGTAAATGATTGTCATAACTCTTATAGTTATAGATAATTTGGTTGTACATTTCATAAGATATGGCTATTATGCTTATTTTTAAAAATATCTGCGACAATTAATTTCTGCTAATCATTTATGTATTATAAGTACACATAAATCTAACTTTAATGCAAATGTTAAAGGACTGTAATCAATTGAAAAAATCATTATTATATTTTAAACTCATTTTTGACCAAAATTACTCATGCATTTTTATTATTAAAAAGTGATGCTTCTTTTTATAGGTTTTAGCTGTTTTATAGTGTTTTATTTTTAAAAAAGTCTAATTGCAGTTAAGACTTTTTCGGATTCAGGCTACAGAAATTCTGAATCAGTTTTATTCTCTCAAGTTATTTTAGAATAAGTATATCATTTAGATATTTATTATTGGAGTGACATTATGACTGAATATAAATTAATTCGTAAGTATTGTTTGCCTGCATACTGAGCTGCCTGTCAAATATTAATTCCCATTAAATATGAATGTTATCTCTCTAAAGCGTTAGGCAAGAGAAAATCACTCTCAAAACCATTTGTAAAAGTATTTAAAGTAGCGATTCTCAAACTTAAAAAAATTTATTCAGCATTAACGAGAATCAAAATTATATATGTCATTGTAAAAGCATTTTCTTATGAAAAATTAATTCATCCCAAATGGAGTGGTTATATTGTCGCGTAGATAAGGTGAATGTAGTAAGGACAATGGAAATGAATGCACTCAAGATTTTATTACAAACTCTTTACTGATCGAGGAACTAATTATACACATTTAAGGAACATTCCAGACTTTGAAGGCTAGCAGAAAATTGGGAATTTAAATTTACATAGATAACATAAATTCGCATATTAACATAACTGACATAAAGCAAATTGAAATTAAAAATCAATTTTTTTTGGCAACTTGCCCCGTTTGTGTTTGAACCCACAAACTCCCGTTCAGCTATGAGGTGCTTGGTTGAGCCAACTGAGCTAAGATGTGCTTGGTCGAAAGGAACAATTTTCGCTATAATATTCAAAGAATAAAAAACAATTATATCATTAAATTATATTTATAAATGAACTTTTACATTGCAATATGCAAATATATTTTTGTAAATAGGGGATAATAATGCATAATAACAAGTAATAAGGTTTACTGATGATAAGGGTTAATTTGATATATAAATAAGGCCTTATTATTAAATAAGAAAAGTAAGCAACTGCAATAAAAAAGAACCCGTGACTTTAGGAACCCCGAAACCTCAAACTTTTTCGCGATATTAATTTAATATTTTATTGAATTTATTGTAATAATTATTTATTGGTAATTTAATTTTGCATTTTTATTGAATTTATAAATTCGGTATACTCAGATTTATTCAAATTACTATAAAATATCATTTCAATTTAAAAATATTATTCTACCAACGCTCCTAATTAATTACCTTTTGTTAATTTTATATTATGTTGCTTTATCATTCTAAGAACATTTATAGCTTTATAATTTAAAAAATTCTCGATCTTATAATTGAATAATGTTTAGATTCTGCTAAAATTTATCATTTTTTAAATAATTATTATATATAAAATTATTTTTTTAACTTTCATTTTGCGGGTTTTTTTTTTTTTTTTTTGTATGTGATATGCTGTATTGTAAGTGATGTACGATTTAATGTTTTACTGTTTCAGTTTATCAAGAGTCCTTACTTAAAAATTCTTATATAGAAATTAAATTAAAATTAATAAAAAATATCTGATTTTAGAAGCTAGAAAGGGCATAAAGAAGTCTACGAGACTTTTATTGTTTAAAGGCCCACTAGCGGGTTTAATATGGGAAATACGTACACTGTGTAAGAATCTGTTGCACTGTACCCAATTTCAACATATTGAAATTTTCAGTATGTTGAATTGTTTTCAATATATTGGAAATGTCAATTGTCAAATTCAATGAACTTTTCATTAGAATCTGATTCAATTACAACCACATTCTGTGTTTAAATTTAATAGCTAAAAACTTGAGAATGTGTTTCAGTATTATTCCCAGAGCGATACCTAACATATAAAAAGAGTGGCACCAAAAGCTGAAACATATATTCTGAATAATGAAAATTAAATCAGAAATGTTAAAATCGACACCATTTACATTCATTTTGATCATTCATTTAAATTTTTTTATGAAAATTATATCTTACAACATAATGTATCATTAGTAGTAATTACCAGATTTAAGAAGTAATTTATTGAATTGTTGTCATTTGTCAGAATTCTTCACAATTCATGAGTCTATTCACCTATTTTTTCCTCACATACATAATATATTAATATGTGCATATCTGGTTTTTATTTAATACTAGTCGCCTCAAGCGACCAGTTGGTACTTCATGAATATTTATTTGCTTTCCGAAAAATTGTTTATTCTCACATTAATTATTATGCCAAATAATTTAACATTCAAGTTATTTTAACGGTCTTACTTTAGTTCTATTTATCAAGTACATGAATCTTTCTAATGGGGGCAGATCTATGACATCATAGAGCTATCAGAAACGTAAATCCGGTTCATCGATCTTCTAAATTTCAAGATATTGAAGCTTCACATTCTTTTAGCGTATTTTATAAACTACACAGGTATAAAGCAGATTTCCTTCTCCCTTTGTTTTCAACAGTGAAAGAAAATCACATGCTTATATATTTGAAATAATTTGGATTGCAGAACAAAAATGTAATCTATTGTTAGAAATTAGGTAAAAAAATTATTTAAAAATTTTCAAAATTCCAGAAAAATTCCCAAATTTATATCATTAAAATCTATTTTTTTTTATATTTTAAAACGGAGTAAAATTAATTTTTGAAGAGTAATATTTATGGGAATTATCACAGAAAATGCAAAAATTCAGCTTATTATTTAATTAATTAAAATTCTAATAAAATTTCCAAAAAATATCGCTCCGATGTGCACATTCCTACCCTTCATAGTATACATGTGCTAAATTTGGTAACTGTAAGTCAAATGGTTTATTCTGTTGAACACCAATACACACACGTTCATCTTTAATATTAGTATACATAATAAATGATAAGAAAAAACTTCTCTCTTCATTATCTTGTTTATTTTACTGAATATCAATTTATTACTAAGAAAAATTTAATATCAAGAGTTTCTGAAATTTATAATTCTGCTACCAAAATCAAGCTATTTTTTTTTTTAATTGTTGAGAAATCAAAAAGGATGGTTTAAGTTACTGTGAAACTGTACAGAGAAACAAGTTAATTTAAAATAAAGAAAGAAAATGTTCATTGTTCATTTCTTACAAAAATTGTTTGCAAATATGTGTGTTTATTTGTACAGTTTTGGGTTCATAGACTGTGGCCCCGATCCAATGGGGGATTTCGAGGGGCTTTTTAATGGGTCACGACAAGATCTTCAATGTGTATAATACTATTATTAATGCATGTTTAATTTTTCTTATTGGAAATCGATTACTAAAACATTCTAATTATATATCGAAATTTACTCCTACCCGCAAAGTGTACAGAGAATCTTTGATGTATATGTATCTTCCCACAATTTGTGAAAATGCGATGTGATCTTTTAAACCTTCAGCAGGCCACGTGGTAGTAACATGACACATACAGCGCAATAAGCAAATAAGCAACTCGTATAAATGACAATAAATGAAGAAACACTCTTTTAAACGCGTCGATGATACATTAATCAGAAACTGGTTTTATGTACGCAATACGTCCGTCGCCTGCTGCTCCAATCAGCTTCGTTTCCGATTGTTTCATACGCAGCTCATCTAATCAAAAGCTTCTTTTTACTATGAGCGTGTAATTTTTTTTATGCACACGTTGATTTCGAACAATTTGTCATTATTTAATTCAATTATAAACTTTTCTTTTCTTCTCAAAAATGCCTTTTTTGTCCATAGAGCTTCTTTCAGAAACAATGCGTACTGTTCATCTCCAAATGCATTCATTGCGCCTAGAATGAAGTCAGCTGCTTTAGTTTCGGTTTCTAAAAACGGTTTATATTAAATTATATTAATTGCACCTTACCATGTTTCAATGTAATATTAGTCATTTTTAGACGGACTTCATAATTTTGAATCGTTGATAGATGACAAGAAAGATACCTGGGCTGGCACCCCTTCAGATCTTTCATATCACACTTGGAGAAGGCCCCTATGAATTTAACGTATACCAAGCCTACTTTCACGACGGCTATTTTTGGAATCGAATCTCGAACTTGAAATCCGTCGACCCCGAAACCGAGACTACTATTAGGCCACCGCGATCATTTAAAAATGTAGTATGCGTTATTCGATACTTTTGGAGCTCCTAAGGTTTATCGCACATTGAAATATTTGAAAAGTTATTTTTACTTTATAGTTTCCATGGCTTTTGAAATATGATTCAAGTAGCTTCTGATTTGTGGAGCAAAAGATTTGAAGCATGTCACAATTGTTATTTATTGATTATATTTATCATACGATGTATTATAAGCCAGTATATATGATTCAGATAGTTGGTTATAATTATAGATTTCTGATTTTATGCTTCATAAGATGACATTTGTGCCTATTTATATTGTAGAAATGTGTCCAGTTATAACTTTCTGTGATTAATTATTAGTTATAATTAACTTCAGTATGTTCTTTCTATAATTAGTTAAATGTATATAATTAGTTGAAATTAAAATTATGCATGACTAAAATGATTAAAAAATACTCACATCTGGTAGAATTATGATCCAAGTAATTTTTCTTAATTTTTTTAAATTCGTTAATGTAAAGAACAAAACGGTTAACTTAATTTTGAGACAACGAAATTGAATGATTTTTGTTATATATATGCTTATAATTTCAATTCAAAACTGGTGCATTTCTATTCTACTTCTACTAACTATTATTTCCTTCATTCCTTGCCTGTGCAAGCATTTATGTTTCCAGCGTGAAAATTAAAGAAATGAATAGATAAATAAAAAATTAAAAAAAAAAACCCTAGAAGATGTACTTGTCTAGGTGGGCTGTTATTCTTTTAAAGATATCTCAAATATGATAGATTAAGTAACTAAAAAAAGGATAGATTAAGTAACGAATGTGCTAAGAAAATCTTATGCACATTGGTAAAGTGCTTAAAAATTAAAAAATTAAGTTATTTATTACACTTTAGATATAAACTTATAATAATATTAGAAATTTTATTTACTTACATAGGGATCTTCTCTATCTGTAAAATTCGCGAGCACAGAAATAAAAAATAACTAAAATCGGTTTGAAGCAAATAATGATCTACTTAGAGAAACAAAAATTCATAGCCTAAAACAAAATAAAAATAATGCTGAAAGAAAATTTTAGCAACAGCATTCAACTGAAATGGGAACATTTTGAATCAGCGAAAATATAAAATTATAAAAACTGCAGATCTCAGCTCATTAACCTTTTCTAAATCCAAAATAAAAATGTAAATAAATGTGATGTTTACGATCACATAACAATTTTTTATTCGTGCTTAACCTTATTCTCACTCCCAATAAATTAATTGAAATAAAAGAAAAGACCCGCCTCATTTGCTAGATAACAAAAGAGAAGCTGGGACTTCGCATTCGATAATAATGCTGACCGAAAGGGCGGGGATATTTTTTAATTCCACCCATCGTAACAAATGGTACGATTATATATTATTACGATTCTGTGATGCGGCTTCCCAGCATAGCTGGTACCATAGAAGGTCCCAGAGCTTGGCGACAAACTTGGCGACCATTTAGCGACTTGGCGATGAATTTGGCGACAAAATAGATTATACCCGAAACATCGAGAATTTTCCCAATCCGTCCAGTAGGAACGGAGATACGCCTCGAACGTTCCTGATTGGTTGAGAGGCTTCTAGCCCCGCCTCCTGATGCCTATAAAAGGAAGCAGTCCGCCGCTGCCGAATAGTTGTGAACCAGTGGTAAATTGAGCCGTGGACCAGTGGAGTCTAAGAGTAGTCGGAAGCGACGGTGAAGAACTCGTCTTCCAAGGACTAGCGGAGCAGCGACGGAGTAGAGCTGCTGTGTATACTGTTGTATGCTGCACGTCTCGGCTGAAGATATTCGTCTTCTGTGCTGTATATAGTTGTCGTCTTTTTGCTGTCCTGTGTGTCTTCGTGTAAATAAACATCGTTGTTTTTATTTTCTACTGCCGCCTGGTGATTGAGCGCTCTTCACACCATATAACTCCCACTATCCAAACGAACCCGGAAATTTCGGAACAATATATTGATGGGGAATTATAAATTTGATTAAGCTAGCCATATTATTATTATTCTCATGGTGGTTGAATCAGGTCATTTATACTATAAGCTTTACTGCATAATTTAGAAGTAAAAATCTGATAAATTATTTTAATGTATAAATTAAGTTGTTTTCACTTTCCTTCTGCTACTTTAAAAATGAGTAATTCTATTTAAAACAAGATGAAGAATTCATTTATATGTAATGTAAGATGACTCAAAACTTGGACAAATTGTTGGAAATAAATGACTTCTAGAAGTTTTTTAATCAGAATGTTTTTTTTATTTGGTATAAATATTTTAACTGATTCTTTAATATTTAATACTTAGCATAATAATGTTATAAGATATAATGCATTAATTATGATGCTTTAACTGCCACGTTTCATTGATTTATTTATTTGTATTTAGCATCTTCATACTGGGAAAAGTATTGGAAAAGTCATCGCCAGACTTTACTGAATGAAGTTCATGTCATGAAATAAATCATTTGTGCTAGAGAAGAATTTCAAAATAAAGATTTTAAAAATCTTTAAATTGTTGTTTATTCTCTTTTCTGAATGTCTATATGATTCAAATTAATCATCTTGGTTAATATTTCTTACTTTGGAAATACATCTTTGATTTCAATTAGTTTCAGTGTGTTCACAGAATCGAGCAACAAAACAGAGAGATGAACACCATACAAAAAGGCCATTTTCTATAAAACATAGATACTATAGTGCTTCCCCTTCAAAACAAATCATTACGAAACTAAGAGTTCTTATTAACACCAATAGAGACTTACTGCTAGGTATTTTTTCTAATGAAGAAGTAGTTGGTAGATTATCACTTTTAGCTTGGAAACTGTGGAAGGTGATGAATTGGCTGGAATAGAACCTAGGACCTTGTGGTTCGCAGCCGAGTAACAAGACCACAAGACAAAAGCAACTACTCCTGCACCGTAGTTGTTAGCTGACTTATAAGCTTTCACGACAAAACTCAATATGCCACTGTGTTATGTACTATAAATACAATGACATAGGTAATGTACTAGGTATATAGAATCTTCTCTACGAAATTTCTCTCACTGGATGAAGTGATATGTTTCATAATATAATTTCAGGTAGTTTTAACGACAGCATTCCGCAGAAATTCTTGAAGCATTCTTCTCATACCACGAGATACTGGGAACTTCTAAATCTATTGGGAACATTGCACTGAATTGACAATGGCGGATTTATAGGTTAGGATCACAATAGGTTAGGCAGGAGCTTCAGAATAATTTTACGCTTGTAACTTCATATTGTTAAATTCCACCACTGTCCCCGCCACCAGACACTTTTTATATATCTTAGGAAAGGATTGGAATTAGTAGACTCGTTGGTTGTCATTTATGCTTCTCTGATCTTATTCTAGATGCCTGAAGTTGTTAATGCATGAGTCAGTTCTAGATTTCATCGAAAATCGGTTTGTGAAAATTTCTGTTATTGCTGAGAAGATTTAACACTAGATGAAGGGTGTTTATTCTAGTTTATTGGTTGGTTTAAGAGAGAAGGATTCTGCTTACGAAGTTATTCTCATCATTTGACCACAGTTCTAAATTATGAGGCTCATCCCAGAACTGCAAGAATGTAGCTTCAAAATGGGGAGTTAATCTTTTAAGCTTAACTAACGAAAGTAATAGTTCACTGAAAATGTGTTTATATATTTTAAATAAATTGTGAACAAGTTATACTATCATGATTAATAATGATTTTTGCTTTGAATGTCGCATGGCTTATAGGCATGGTTTATAGGTTTAAACTGAAAAAAATATCATTAGATAAAATAAATAATCTATTAGTCTCTGAATATAATTACTAGTCTTCTAACGAAAGTAGCTTGGCATCAATTGATTACAGTATTTATTCTTTCACTTCAGTTTGAAAGCTCAAGTTATGAATGATCAAATTGAAAATAAAAAAGACGACATAATGTGGATGTTCGTGTGAAATTTTTCTTAAGTAAAAGGGGATTTGTACTAAGGCAAGTTTTTGGTTTCATTGTATCTGCGAATAAACTGTAGTAGTATCAAGAAAACACAATAGACTATTTCATTTTCATCATTTTTAACTGGATTTTAATATTTTTTTCTTTCTTCAGATTGAGAATCGAAATAATTAATTCCAGATTCTCATTCTGCATTCTTATTCAGTTATTTTTCCCCACCTTTAAGTTGTTTGAATAAGAGATAAAGTATTCAAGAATCCTTTTGACCGTTAATCATAAATAAAAAAAAATCCAATGATACTGATGTATTTTTTACAAAACATCAGTACCTCAAATGTTGCTGCTATTTCGTTGATTAATTTTGGTTTGTTTCTTCGTAATACTCAAGCATCTTTGGGGTTAATTGCAAGAAAATTCAAAACAAAATGGGTATATTAATTTTAATTAGTCAATCCTATCAAAAAATTAATTTTATATAAAAATAATTTTTTGAATCTATAATAGTATGCTTTAAAACTGAATATTTTATAATTACTGTCATTTTACATCACAATGAAAATTCTTACTATAGCTTTCACATCCGCAAACGTGTTAAGCAAATTTGAGGATTAATAATGGCTACTATTCTCTAATCTCCATGGTTTCTAAAACAAGTTAAAAATATACAACTTTCCACAAATTAGGGAAGATTATTCAAGAAAGTAATATTTACTTGAAGAAAGGAGACAATCGGTATAAAATTTGAGAATGTTAATTAAAAGATCCCGAATCAAACTGTTCTTACAAAATAATGTCACTACAATCGGAATCTGCTTGTTGAAAGTGTCATATATGTTAGAAATAAATACTAAAGTTTGCAATGATGGCCGAGGTAAAAAATAGCATTTTTCATCGCATCACCATAAGCCATTAGGACTGCTAGAGTGAGCTATTGGGAAATTAAATAAGTCGAAATTATATAGAAATGGTCAGATTGTCAGCCTTTCTGTAATTCAATGACTGCCAAATATTTCGAACCATAGATTTAACACTCAGAAATTCGGCTAAATATGAATCGTCAAATACCAGGATAGATATGCACATGGTGATGTAGAAGCTGAACCCAAATCCTAATGAAATGTGGACACCATTCTTCAAGTGATACCACTTGAAGAATGGTGTAAGTGTTTAGTACTTAACGCTTCACAATAGTACTCTACTGGAGAGTGGTCGTTTGTTTACTGCTCTTTTCAGTGAGCTAGAGAATTCACCTTGTATAACGTCAGGCTCATTTCATAGATCAGTCCAAGAGTGGTTTCTAAGTGACATGCTTTGTCTTTCCTATCTCTCCTCTTTGAACCGAGACCTCTCAAATCTACAGAGATGAATCATTGATGCCTTGTAGAATGGAAGGCTCAAGGCGTAAAATTCACCATTACAAGAAAATATAAAACAAATATTGCAAAGTAAAACAAAATCATAGGTTAATAACGATATAATTCCAAAGTTATACAGTTTTTACAGCTTGAATTCAATTAAAAATGGAACATTTAAAGAAGACTTTCAGTAGACGTTCCCATTCATCAAGCAACATTGTTTCTTGGTTCTGATTGATGAAAAGTGAGTTGCAATAGTTCCTTCATGAACGTTCCAGATATGCTGTATAAAATTTAAGCTTGGCTATCTTATAGGCCAATTCATTCTGATAAATGGCTTTGTTTTTGAGAAATTCATTAAGAAATTTATAAAACCTGTGGGATGATCATTATCGTTTTTAGAAATGAAACCAGAACTAAGTGCATTTCTGAAAGAGGCAACCCAACGGCTTCTAGTTTTCATTTCTGTATCTTTCAACAGTCAAACGCGCAGATTTATATGAGAACCCAACTTTTCAGTTATATACTTCCATTCTAGGTCTCATAATACACAGTGGCTGCGTGTAATCTCAGGTATCAGCTGTGCTGTAAAAATAATTTTCAAGAAATTGAATTAAAAAAGCTACTTTATCCATGTCTGAATTTTTAAATTTCAAAATGTATTATAAAATTTGCTGTTACCAAGTATCTGTAACATTCTTTAAAGGTTTTTAAGAATATGTATTTAATATTTTATCTCTTTTAAGAAGATTATGCAGATCATTCATCATCAATAAACCATGTAGAATCTTCACCATGAGAAATAAATTAATGCATTTTTTTTTTTTTTTTTTTTTTTTTTACATTTCAGCTAAATATAGTAGAATAAAATTGGCGGTTAAATTTTCACCGATACTGGAATTTACAGCTTGAGAATTTTTTAACTATGCCCAAATTCGCCATTATATTCGATTTTCTACAGAATAAAAGAGTACAATTTTTATGTAAGTCTATTGCATTTAGCTAATAACAATTGATTTTTTAAAAACGTTTCACCTAAAAAGCATTTTAGAAAATTATCTGTGTATATTTTTTTTCGAATAATGAACTGTTATAAAAAGAAATGAATATTAAGTTATCTACTTATGTTTCTGCTGACGCAAAGAGCAGCAAATATCAATTCATAAACAGCCAATGAGGAAGTAAAAGAAAAAAAAGACGAAATATTTTTGGATGAAAAAAAAAGAATTGTTCTCGTGCTATAAAGCGAGTTTGATGGAATTGCAGCTCTAATTCCCCTAAATTCAAGAAGAGAAAAAAAAATTGTTTTTAGTTTTCAAATCTATTAATCTTGTTAGCAGAGGATTTTCGTAGACCTCCTAACGACTAGTGTCGATTTACGTTTTTCTTACTTTTATTTTCCGTCTATTCTTCTCGTTTTTATTTATTTTTTATTTTTCGTTAATCATCAATTTCTTAATCGTGATAAATTAAGCACAAGCATCGAACTCTCTATTTCCAATTTGGTAAATTAGATAAAAAGCGAAAATGCAACTTCAAAAAAATAATTTCAGATTTTGAGTAGGATTTCTGCAGCCTTAATGGACGAATTGCCGCCAATCATGCCATGAAATCTACTTTGCTATATATATATTTTTCTTCTGATATCGGAAAACAAGTAATGGCTCTTAATTCTCGTCAGGTCATTAAAAGACAAAAATATATATTCAGAATGAACCAATAAAGTTATCCCGATTTATCCCTATTCCGAAATTGATATTCTTTCTCTCGCGAAGCCAGAGCTCTATTGCACGCAAAAGCGTGCTACTCTAAAACACAGCTACTTAACGTAGTCTTCTAAGACTAACAGCCTTGGAACTGGGCTTATTATGTCTCCATAGAAGTCACCACAGAATAGGAAAACCGCTGATTCACGTCATTGTAACTGAAAGATATCGGTCTTCATTGGCATCATGACCTTTGAACTCCATTGTATTTTCTCTTCCACCTTTCGATCTATGATTCACTATGATTTATTCTCTTTACGTTAATTGACACGACGTTGAGTACTGCATTCAAATTCTTGCAATCTGTTCTTGAAATTCCCATTATTCTTATCTCCCTATAATTGTCCTATCATTTCATTTTCCAAACAATGGAAAGTTGCCCTTTTAGATATTTTCTTTTAAATTTAGTCAGAGAATAAAATAATTTTTTTCAGCTGTGCCATGAAACATTCTTTGTGTACTGTATGTAAACTTAAACTTTTTTTTTCTCTTAATATATCTTCACACGTCCATTCAACTGACAGGGATTCCTAGAGTTTCCAAATTCGGAGATATTCTGTGGCGAAAGGAAAGAAAGTTCCCTTTTATTCTTTGCCCACAATCGATGTGAATTTACGTGTGTGTCACTAAAAATTCTGCATCTGTGTTAGAAAACATAATTTGCACTTTCATTTCACATTTTTCTAGTAATTCAATAAACTGAGCTTATTTCCTGTGAAGTGGAGTAGTATTCTTTTGAAGTGTTTTCCAACTATATATGGAAGAAAAAAATCTGCATATTGAAATATAAAGACTGAATTTCTTCATCATATGAATGGAATCAACACATATTACATCAATATCATGCGATAAAAGTAGCCACGCATATTATCTAATTACTTCCCTACATGGACCCACCTTGCGAAGCCGGTCATACAAGATCATTTCAGGTCATATCAATAAAATAGTAGCACTACAAAGGCGATCTCAAATTGAAAACCAGTCAGCATAGGTATAGATTGGAATCCTGGATATACAGACCATTTTAATATCCTCACATTGTTTTTCCCTAAGAGCGATTTTGATTCTCGGGTGAGTAATTTCGTTTGAGAGATTTACGGTACGTGGAGGGGGAAGGGGCTCCTGTATGCTTATTGATAAAGGTCACTATTAAAGTTGCTGATACTTTTTCCTTTTAATTTTTCAGTCCGAATTACTATCCAATCTTTAATAAAAATTAATTTTAGCAGATCAGATTTCAAGAAAACAAGCAATATATTTACTTAATTCTGGAAAGAATTTGTAAGATTTAAATTTTATTTAAAATATTATTAACACGGTGAAAATTCTCAAATTTTACATTGTTTTAGGTTAAAAGTTAGGTTACATTACTAAAAGGCTGGAAATTCATAATTCAAGCCTTTTAATAATGGGTCAATAAAGCTTTGATACATTTTGATTTTAAGAAATTTGGGACAACTGACAGAAAATAAAGGAAATGCATAGTAAAATGAAGGGAATGGCTTAAGGCTTCTAAATTAGTATGAATCATATATCTATTAAAATTTGAAAGTTAATAACTTTTTGTTGAAGGGGCCATTAAAATCAAGTTATTTAAGATATATAAATTGAAAATTTTTATGAGTGTTAATCTCGGCGAAACACCTAGTCGCCAAAGGCGGCTAATAAAAAAAAATAATAATGTTAAATCCAGACAATAATATTTAAAAATAAAAGTATCTACAAAGCATGTTAATTACTGTTCATAATCTTACGCCAAGTACGATATCACATTTTTTTATATTGCCAAATGCACTATAAATTGTAAAATTAATTCAATGTAGCGCTGTTAATGATACAGGTGGACATGAATTAGCTTCATATTGATACTTTCAATTTAACCTAGCGATATTTCAGAGAATTTACAATTATTATTTACCTCTTCTTATTTAGCATCCAAGCTTTAACCTGCTGATGCATAGATATGAGGTTAATTATAATAAATAAATTATTCCAATTTTTTGGTTGATATTTTTTTATTTGAATATATTAATAGGGAAAATCATTCTGTGGATATGCGGATATTTAGTAACAAACTGAGTAATGGGAAACAATTTCTTATTCCACGAAATAAACGAAGCATGAGCCTTAAAAACACAGCCGTGGTGTGCAGAAAGAACAGCACCTGCAGAAACCTGCAACACAATAAACAGAAAATTTGTATTTAGAAAATATTAATAATGCTCAAGATGCTCAATTAGAGCTTGCACCGCAACCACTAGCAAGAGAGGAAACAGATGTTCGCTTGGACGGCTGCACTTATGTGGTCTTCGTGATGTTTCATGGGATGTTCTTAAAGAATTTTTACATTTCGGTTCCTAATAGAGAAAGAGTTATAATTTTTGCAATTTACAGAACCTCCATTTTTGTCATTTAATTCGTCGCCAAGTATATATCAAGATGGTTGATCATTGGTCTATCGTAATTCAGCATCCATTTAGACACCTTGCAGATTTCCCTTTCCAGCGGTGATAATCACATGGCAGCGGTGATAATCATATACAGGGTGTTCTGCTAATGGGCTGACAAACTCAGATGTTTTTTTAGCAGAAATCAAGGGTAACCAAAATTGTAATAGAACTTGGTGTGAAAAATCTCATTATGAGGATGAATATCGCTAAAAATGCAGGCTCTGAGTCCAAAAAGCATTGCCAACACAGTAAATGCATGCATATGGATGATGGTTAATTCTTATGGCCATGTACCTTAAAACTCTCAAGAGAAGTTTATAATCACATGTAGGCAGAATTCCTCGCTGATTATATCTTGGGGTCATACTTGCTGTCCGAAGGCCTAAACAGATCAATGTACGTTATTTTTCTGTCACACATTCTCCTGGAAATATTGCAAAGTGTATCAACTGCAGTGCAGCAAAGCATACGATTAATTCTTGATGGAGTTTCCGCATATTTTCCCCGCAAGATTCGTAATCACTTTGGTGTTACTTATCCATGAAGGCAGATTGCGCATGTGCGATTCTTTGCTTGGCCACCACATTCACTGGATCTGCATCTGTTTTATGCGACACCTAATGACACAACGGAGAATCTCATAAGGCGGATTGCCGTCGCTTTAGGAGACATCAAAAATATATGCGGTATCTTCAAGGGCTTCCAGAAATCGCTTTATTTCGTTGTAGTTGTCAGCAGCCGCTACTTCCGATAACTCTTGTAATAAATAATCAACTCTTGTAACTAACAAACTTTTGAGTTTGTCGATTAATTAACTGAAAACCATGCATAAGAAAGAGGTTATTGGACTATAGTAGCAATAACAAATGAATTTTCCCTTTGTGTTTGATGCAATGTAGCTAGCTTTTTTTGGTTATTACGACACTAAACCACAATAAACACCACGTCTGATTTATTGTAGATTCGCCGCCTTTGGTGACCAGCCAGTTCGCCAATCTTAATGCTCGTTAAAATTTTAATAATTAAATAGTTTGCACAATTCCTACTTTTATAGATTCTTCATCAAGATATTTTAAAACTTCAAACTTTGATAGTCATATAATTTATTCATAATAATATAAAGGCCTTCAGCCACAACGTAATATGTATCGCTCTAATTTTCTGTTAGCTCCCGTAGAATTTATGCTTTAAATTAAAGTGGAAATGTTTAAATTGCAATTAATATAAGAACATTTTTACTGAAACGAAGCATTTTTTTAAATATGAGTACTGAAAACAGAGTCGCTGAGTATTTAAATCTCATGGGCACTAAAGAATATCTTTCTTAATTTATGTAATATCTCAAGAAGTTTTCTACAAATTTTTCTCAGATTCATCATGAACAGACCAATTAATTAACAATGTTTAGTTTTAAATGCATGAAACTCTAAGAAAATAAAATGAATCGTTTAAAATAATCGGTAGGAAACATGTTAAACCTTCAAAACCAAGTCCATATCCATTGAAAATAGAATTGTCACCATCAGAACACAATGCGCATGCGTGAATTTTCAACGCCAGTTACGGTAACGCAAATGCTTGAATTTTTCTACCCTAGTTGGAGTAACGCTACGCAGATTAGAAATTTTTAATTTCCTTTATTCTGTTTTATTTTAGTTCAAAAGTACTTCAGAATGAATCTGAAAGATCGATTATTTAACAATGTTTAATTTTAAATGCATCAAACACTAAGAAAATAAACAGAATCGTTTGAAATAATCGGCCGAAAATATGTTAAGCCTATCCTCGTTAGCGTGGGGGAAAAAAACTCAAGCTTTATTCATTTGGCGGTGGGGAAATGAAAAGTTTGTTTGGCGAGAAAGTTAGTTTTTAATTAATAATTAAAATTCTAACTAAAAATTTAAAAAAAAGGGACCCCAGGTGCACTTTTCCGACCTCCAAGGTATGCATGTGTCAAATTTGGTAGCTGTAGGTCGAACGATCTGGGCTGTAGAGCGTCAACACACACACACACACATTGAGCTTTATATAAATATAGATAATTGTAATTTCATGGTCGAATATTTAATTGTTTGAAATGAGATTTTCGAGGTTTAGTGTCGTAAAAATTAAATATTTCATAAATATTAGTGTGGGAAAGAAACTAATAATGAATCATTCCCATTCTGATTCCATGTTTCAAAACACATTTCATGATCATCAGGTCCGTCTAACACCTGAAAGTAGAAGTTATTGAATTGCGTGTTTAGTTTGCGATCTTATTATTTATTTTTGAGTAGTCTTTTAACTTTTCCAATATATTTTCCTCGTGATTTTAAAATATTTGCCGTAATTATGAGGGTCATCTATTTCGTTAATTGTTCTCTATTTGAAAATGGCATATTGGGAAAGGAAATATACCACCTCCCTCTCCTCCTTTTTTCTTAGGAGAAATTTCTTCTTCGGAAGAACGATGTTTAAGGGAATAAATTGATGAAATTTAAAAAAGAGAAAAACAATATATAATCTAGATATTCTACCATTACAATGGCTATGAATTAACTGGTACTGGAATGAAACATGTATAAATAAAAAAAAAACTCTTAAAGACTATTTTACTATATAAGATATTTCATAACTTTTGGCGGATTTACTTCTTCCCCAGAATTGTACATTAGTTTAATACATAGAGCTGTGACAAAACTGAATTCTTCAAAGTTTTTGAGTCTGTTTTATTCTAAAAGCTACTCTGAAAAAAACATTTTCTTCTTCCACGTAATGTTTTATTTAAACGATAAAGTAGATTAAAGGTAGGTAGAGCAGAATAAATGCTTTTCTTTCTTGATAAAGTCTTTTATTTCTGAAATGACACAATGATATGAAACTCTTATCGCTTTTGTTATCACTAAGGTATAGAGGAGTATTTCTTTAAACAGGTTGCAGATAATAATTTTGAAGCTGAATGCAGTTGGTGACATTAGTGGATTAAGAATAGATTAATTATAGTTAATTAATTGCTTTGAAAAAGTAATAACCTATGTTCTTTCAATTTAATATTTGTATCTTTTAAAAACATTCCTCTTGGTATTGATTGAAAATATTTAGCCATACATATTTAGAATTAAAAATAAATTATTTCGTTATAGAATCCAGTTGATTAAAAATGGCTGCAAAACCAAGTACTTACAAAAGATTGATGGTGCATACGTTGACAACTAATTTCCGTGAAGCAGTCACTATTGAGACCGCTGAAATGTGTCACCCTAAAAAAGGAGAAGTATGCATAAAAAATAAGTAAGGAAAAAAAATATTTTTTTTATTTATAACTTTTTTATTTTGAATTTTGATCTGAAGAATAAATCACATAAAATTTAAATAAATATTTGTAAACTAAGAAAATCACGTAAAATTTGAAAAATATTTGTGTTATATTATTAATAAATAGATATTACTTTGTATTTCCTATTCTTGTTACTCGTATATTTTTTTATTACTGATATCATAAGAATTGCTTATTCCAATTTACATAAGAATTGTTTATTCCAATTTGAATTCTATAAATTGAATAAGATTTGAATATTTATTAATCTCAAATAAATAAACTCTTTAGATATGTTGGTATCAACGCATCTGATGTAAACATGACCAAAGGCCGATATTTCACCAGTGGTAAACCGCCATTTGGAGTTGGTTTTGAGGTGAGTTTAAAAAAAATTATACATCATTATTTTGTGTAATTGTTATATTAAAGTATCAAATTTTCAAAAGGAAAAAAAGAGATGTCTATCCCCAGCTAGGCGCAAATCAAACTAAAATTTTTCTTCCAGTTAGTATTTATGTGTTTGGAAGAGTGAAAAATAAGTTTTTATTCTAGCTTTAGATGAAAAAAAAGGTAAATTTTTTCAAATTATTCGCATGAATGTTATCATTTTTATAAAAGAGAAATCATAAGCCAAATTACTGATGTTTTAAAGTCAACCTTATTCTACAAGATTTATTTTATTTTTAACAGCATTTACGAAAAATCGATAAAGATAAATATGAACAACGCATGGAAAAATATTTAAAAAATTATTTGCTCAAATTTTTAATTAAAAATTAATTAATTAATTCCAGAAGGCAGCAGGAAAACAATAGTGCATATCATTTACATCAAAACCTTTTTTTTTCTTGAGTGTATCTTTGGTTATAAACAGGGTGTCCACTCTAATTTTAACAAAAAAGGAAATTTTTAACCATTAGGGATATATACTCCAATAAGAAAAATGCTCTAAATAGCTAAAGAATTAATTTTATGTAATTTGAGACAAGATTACGAAAAATTGTAATTATTTATTTAAAAAAATAATAAATATTTGGAGAATTTGCTAAAATAAATTTTTATATTATACCTCTATCCTGTTGGTCATATTTATTTAAATAATCTTGACACACTAATAATTTTATAAAAGTTCTATGACTAATCTTTCTGTGATGAAACATTATTTTTTTTATTAGTTTAAGTCATACAACGACCTCTGTGAGAAATGCTTTCCATTGATTAGCGAATCTGTCTTCAGATGATTAGCGAAATGGTTTGAAGTGATCAAAAATAAAGAATTTTAAAACTTTATGAGTCTTTCCATTTTTGTCGAATAAGAATAACACTTTTTTCTTGCTTAAAATGTTAACGTGTCAAGATTTATTTTACTAAATTTAACTAATTAATAAGATTGAGAGACAGTATAAAATTTAGATTTTGCAGATTTTAGCAGTGCATTTATTGATTCAAGCAGCATAAAAAAGCTATTCTTTAATTTGTTTGATAAAGAATAGCTTGTTTAGAGTTTCCAATCACTTGTGTATACCTTTCTTTAACGGTTGAGAAATTATATAGTAGGTTACGATTTGAATGGATATTCTGCATATAATTCCATATTATTTCTTCAAAATCCTCTCTTGCAAAGGCTTGAGTACCCTGTTGAAACTTTTGAAATAATATATGAAATAATTTTATGTTCACCACAGACGTATTGCAATTATTTTCAAATTTTCTAATTTATTATAACTAGCAATTTTTTAAAAAACCATCACGACTTGTAACAAGCAATAGTAAGACTGATAAAAAATTTCTTACTGTGATTGTCTTTAATTTCTTCAATAATTATTTTTGAATTCCTTTGATAATTTTTGTAAAAATTAAAAATTATGACGTAAATTAAATTTTAACTCCAACATCAAATAATATACCAATGTAATTATTAGCTATTAGTATTTACATTCATATTACATATAATGGTAAACCTGTATGAATCTCTTACCGCCCCCCTTCCCCTACCAAATGATTTAGTTTTTTATTAGATTGTTCAAATTAAATACTTTACGGAAAAAAAACACAAAATAAAAAGATAATTTAATAATGTGAGAGTGTTGGCATTATTTCTCTGTATACGGTATTTGAGGTTTGAATGTAATTGCCTTAATTATCTTTTTAAATCTTATTTCGATAATTGACACCAGAATTTGGCTAATTTTAGTGATTCTTGAAAAGGATACATAAGTTACTTGATTTATTTGAGTTTGTTTTGTAAAATAGCTGCGTATCCATGATATTTATAAAAATGGCTACGGGAAGCATTTTCATGGCAATTAGTCGATTTTGTTATTTAGGCAATTTGATATCATCTAAGCATTTTGCAATAACTGGAACTAAATTTAAAATATTCATTCTATAAACTAATATTCTACTGCCATCCCATAAAAAAAGTTAAAATTAAATTTCTAAAATTCAAATTTTTTTTTTCTTTTTCTAAACTTAAAAAAAATTTTAAGTATTTTTAAATACACGTAATTTTTTATAAAACTTTTTTCCCTAGTAACTGGTAGTGTATTACATAAAACTGGATATGGGTTTCTTTTTGATGCTATTTATTTATTTTTTTTATTGTTAAAAAATATAAAAAGTGCACTAACCTTGGTTTGGAAACTAAAAAAATACTACTCAGGTTAAAACTAATTCCATACACAATTATTAAAAAAAAATGTGTTAACAGAAAAAATTGCACATCACTATTTCGATTGTCAAAAACACCTTAAGGATTCGAAAAGTTGTAAACGAACAAACACGCAATTTCGAAAAATATCAATTTAAAGTTTTCATTTTCCCAATTTCAAGGATATAAAATTTATACAGTTGTCTGCAAAGTTTTATAAAATGCTGATCAGCGTATGTTAAATTGTTTTCCATAAAATATTACAGGAATTTGTGACGATAAAATATTATATATTTATAATAAACTTACTAACGAAAAACAAACGAAAGATTGATTTTTCATAAATCTTAATTTTAAAAATGATTTTGAAAAATAAATACGTACCACAGAGCTGATTTTATGAAAGTATAAATAACAGCAACAATGAACAAATTCATGGATATCTTCGAAAATTAAAATTCATTCAAATGATCAAAAATGTCTCCAAATGAAATGAAAAATAATAGCTATTTTATTTAGTACGAAAAAGCATCTTTTACATTCCAAAACAACTTCACTTTAAAAAAGAAAGAATTTTTAATGATATTATAATTCTAACCGAATTTACTAGCACTTTTTTTTTTAAATAATCGTTTGCGTTCTGATAGGGAAAATATTTCTTTTTTAGAGTTGAGATGTAAATATAAAAAATAAATCAGTAACGTAATAAAAAAAAAATCAAACTTAGTTTACAATACGAAGCACACAATTCTGCTATTAAGATATATTCACAACACACACAAAGATATTAATATTTTTATTTCCATTTTATTAAAAATCTTAAATCAAAATTCTAATTTACCCTAAATTTAAAAAATTCCTAATTTAAAGCTTTTATTCGTATAAAGAAGAACATTTCATACATAAAATGTGCCAAAATTGAAGAACTGCTTCCATAAATTTGTTTAAATATATACTTTAAAGAATACTTTAAAAAATTAATAATAACTGTATTTTGAAACTCCATATTTATCAAAATCTTTATAGTAGACAATCTGAAAACTGGATGAGGCAACATTATTTGCTTTCCAGTCAAGCATCGAATATTGCTAAATAACAATAGCTTTTGAGTTAGGCAGATATATTTAGAATTATTCGAACTATCATAAGAGATAACAAAAAAATAAATCGATATTTTAATGCATTTTATGATACCAGCACGCCTTAATCTCATTTTCAAAATGCCATAAACAGATAGCAAAATCTACATTTCTATCACTATCAACTCTCACAGACGAAAATTCTTATTAGTTAGAAATTACGTAACTAAGTAATACTGAGAAAGCACTCCTGTCAATGTACATTCTCATATTTAGACTCCTTTATCACAAAACTGTCAATTTCAATTCACCACAATGCTATAATTCTTTAATATTTCTTTTAATTTAATTTTTTTTTAAATATGTGGTAAATTAAATTATTTTATGCCTAAATCGGTTAAAAAAATTCTATCCTTATAAGTCGCTCTGAAATTTGTATTAGTAGATAAAAAGGAATATTGGCAACAGAAATAATGTATGGTGTAATCTGCCATTAATTTTAGCTCAATAAAAAAATAAATTTAGATGTTTTATTTAGCAAATTTTAGTAAAATATTTTATGCGATAACAGTTGCCGGCGTCCTGGCATAGGGGCAGAGTATCTTCCCTGTGATCTGGGCGTCCCGGGTTCGGATCCCGGTTCGGGCATGGTTGTTTTTCACCCTTGTAAAAAGAGGGTTGTGCAAGCGAATGTGTGAGTTTCATCTTCATAAGAGCTAGAAATCAGACTTCTGCCCTCTGGTGCTCAGGGGTCTTTACCCTCAGAAACTCCTGCACTCCCTTTCCGTGGTAATGCGAGCGCGACATCATCATCATGTGATAACAGTTTTCTTATTTTTAGAGTTTTCTTATTTTTTTACTCCTAAGTGCTGAAAATTTACCTCAGAAATCTTGGTTTTACCTGAATTTTATCCTTCTTGAAATTAAATATCATCATTTCCATTAGTTTTTAAATGTCGATATTTAGTTATAGAAGAAATTTTAAGCCAAAATAAATTGAAAAACGTTACGAAGAATGTTTTTACTTTGCAATTTTATTTTTCTACGCTATTTGCTTTTTTTGTAATGCCGTATTTTTTTTTATATAGGCTGTAGGTGAAATAGTAGAGATTGGCGAAGATGTAGATAATTTCAAAGTAGGACAGAGCGTTACCTATATGAATTCTTACATGAATACATACGCAGAATATGTGGTAAGATTTTTTTCTTCCTTCAATTATTATTCTTTTATTACATACACCACATTAATATATTTAAAAAACTACTTTCTTTATATTGTAACTGTTTCATGTGATTTCATTTATAAATTAAGAGCTTATCTAATGACGTAATCTATATCACGCTTGCATGTTCGTTCAGCTGTTCATTTGATGCAAATGCATAATTATTATCAACCTCATATTGTTGTATGTTTCGAATGCATGACATAGAACAATTTTTTAGTAAAAGAGGTACTTTATTTTGACCTTCACATAGTTCATTTACCTTTTTGTAACATGCATTTCATAACAAAAAGCAGTAGTACTCCCGAAACTTTCTCAGGTACTTCCTTATAAATTTTCTATCCATCTCTCCCATATAAAGTTATGGACCTTGAACAAAATCATAAACACCAAAAGTGCTTAGAATTTTAGTTTTAGAGTCCCACACATGAACGCTTTGTGCTATCTAGTACAGGGTGGTTATAATTAAAATTCCCCTATAAACAGCCTCCTACAACACAAACGGGTAAACGGATTGCAACGAAATTTGGTGCATAGACTATACACGAGATGCGCTCACGGAATTCTGAAAAAAAAAAAGTAAAAAAAAAAAAAAAAGGAACACAATAAAAGAACAAAACGGAATACAGAAACAATATTGACAATCCAGAACAAGAATTTTGCCTAATAAAATGCAAAACCGGGAAAAGCTGTCAATTCTAGGAAAAAATGTCGAAATTAGCATGCGTGCGAAAAACAGGAAGCTTTATACAAAACAGGTTTGGGTAAGAAACGTTTACAGTCGTTGTCATGTTTTATGTCGATGTTTCCGGCTGTAATGATGACGGTATCTTGTTGAGACGTTTAATGGCTTAAAGAACTCCATAACGCTTCATTTGCGAAGCAATACAACTGATCAGTTATTATCTGCTATTGAACACACTGTCCATCGACTTGAAATTTTGTAGGTGAATGATGGTGGTCACATGGCGCACCTTTCCCTACATCGTCCTGGACATGATTAATAACTGCTTTTCTTGTCTGATTTCGTCCTAATCTATTCTTGGTTTCTGCAAACTGAAGTGTTTTTTTTCCTTTCTCTCAAACAGCATATTGTTATTTTTTCCTTACCTGTACTTAATGTGGTTCGACGACAAAATGATCAGAAACTAGCAAATAAATGTTAATACTGTTTCTGTATTCCGTTTTGGTTGTTTATTGTGTTAAAATTAATGTCCGCCCTTTGGTGGACATTTTGGGACTAATTTTTTTTTTTAATTCATGAGCGCATCTCGTGTATAGTCTATATATCAAATTTCGTTGCAATCTTTTCAGCCATTTGCAATGTAGGATGCTGTTTATTGAGGAAGTTTAATTATAACCACCCTGTATATCGAAGAAAATTGAGTGTGTATCATTAATACCTTTTTAGCCTGATTGAAACCAAAAGCAATACAGATCTACAGTGCAATCAGACCATATATCAAATTTTATTTATCTTGTGTTTTTGAGTTATAGCATTTACATACTTGAGAAGATACAGACAAACAAAATGTCAAAAGTTTAATAGATTTAATTGAAAATTTGAGGAAAATCTAGACATTAGACGCTGTAACATTTCATTGATCCAAGTCATTGCTTTTTTTTTCAGTTATAGCGTTTATATGAATGCGACAATAGTGTTGTATGAATGCAAACTGATAGTCGGTCAACGCTAGGACAAATTTGATTTGAAATTTAATAAAGAGGTTGCTCTTTAAATTTTAAAACATTACACCAAATTTCATATATTTAAGTTGTGTTTTTGTGTTACTGTGTTTATAAACATGTGAAAGTACAAAAAAAAAAAAAAAAAAATACAACCAATTCCTTGACGGAGTTGATTCAAAAGTTGCGCTTTCTATGTTAATTTTTTTAAATCTAATTCTTTACGTTTTGTAGTTACTACCTTCCTTTTTATTCAGACTATCTGTGAATAGATTTTTTAAAATTTTGATAAAAATGTAGAAATTAGTGTAAAGATCGCATGTAAAATTTTACTTGTCCGAATCAAAATATTTTTGAATCACAGACAAATTGTAAGAATGTGTTTTATGAACTCAGGATATGGATATTTGTCAAAATGTCGTGGTCGAATTTTTTGAAGATTACAATATTTTCTCTTTCGTATATAAGAAAGTAGTAAAAATAAATAATAATTAAATGAAAAACAGAATCATGCTGACTATTGTCATCAAAAGAATGCAAAATACATACATTTCTCATTGGAAAGTTATTTGTTCTTTTTACATAAATATATTTATTGTGCTGTCTTGATGTAATGTGACGCATGTCATTTTATTTAAGAAAAGATGAAATCACTATGAACTTTTATAAGCCCAAAAGTTAATTCAAATATGTTAATTAAGAATTAAACAAGTTTTGGTGTTTATCTTCAAAGATATTATTTCTCAAGATTTATCTCACATTATCTTAAAACTCAAAAAATTTACTTATTCATATAATTTCATTTCCATATATTTTTTCTCTTATTTTAATAATTTTTTAAAATTTAATTTGGTAATCATTCTGTACCGATGTATTTATTGCTAAGATTAAATTCAAACTTTTGTTTTTGTTCCATCAAATCATAAATCACGTGCTTTTGTCAATATTAAAATTAGGATTCTTTTAGTAATATTTGGAAACATTTGCATGACTATTAAATTAGCATAATTAAAAATAAAATTTTTAAATTTTTAAATTTATTTTTCAGGAATAATATTTTAGGAAATTATAGAGGGAAAATTTCAAAATTAGGCTTAAATTTTAATTAATTAAATTTTAAAAAATAGCTTTGTAATGTACATTTTCACTCATAAAAAAAAACTAAAAGACACGCATTCATCATTATTATTGTAAAAGAAGACTAAAATTAAACGATTAATCTTAATATATATAAATTACGTGTCACGTTGTTTGTCCGCGATGGACTCCTAAACTACTCAACCGATTTTAATCAAATTTGCACACCGTGTGCAGTTTGAACTAACTTAAAAGATAGGATAGCCCTTTTTTTGAATTTTTAATTAGAATTTTAATTATTAATTAAAAACTAACTTTCCCGCCAAAAAAATCGTTTCATTTTCCCCACCGCCAAATGAGTACGGTTTCAGTTTTTTTTCCCAAGAGTCATGAGGCTAGGCTTAAGATTTTTCGGCTGATTATTTAAAACGATTCTATTTATTTTTTTAATGTTTGATGCATTTAAAATTAAACATTGTTAATGAATCGATCTTTCACATTCATTCTTAAGTACTTTTGAATTAAAATAAAACAGAATAAAGGAAATTAAAAATTTCTACTCTGCATAGCGTTACCCCAACTGGCGTAGAAACACTCACGCATTTGCGTTACGTTTCGAATCCGAATGTTCGAATTATTTATGATCCTATCCGAAAACGTTTCTCAGGAATAAGATATCATTTTCCACAATTATTTTTTAATGCATACAATAAATTTGATACGTTGCAACGGATAAAGTATCACGATCTTATGTTTGAATTTTGTATTATTGTGCACGGTGGCAATTCTCAGAAATAAGATATTTTATTTGAAAATGATTAATTACAAACGTTTTAACGGATCACTGATTAATATAACATACTAAAATTCTGCTTTTTTTTAATTATAAAGAAGTTTGGAAAAATACTTGGAGGTGCACACGGATAATTATTACTTTTCGTTTTGAATGAATTCCGATTCTTTATTTGAATGTTTACTAAGAAAAATGTTGTACGGCAATAACATTTGTTACCTTCATTGAATTTTCAATTAAATGATTTTATTTCTTTTGTTAAGCATATCGTAAAAAAGGTAAGTGAACGAGCCAATAATAAGTTCCTCTAATCGGATAATAAAAAAATATTAACTCATTTGTATGCTAAATGAAATTTAATCTTTTTTATATAAATTATTGAAGATATGATAATAAAAAATGGTTACAATAATCGTTTCAGTTTTTCATTTCTTTACTAATAAACTGCATGTACGTATCAAGTTATGTCAGCTATCATCAACTCAGCTATCATTCACTTCAGCTACAATGCTTATCATTATTTAATATATGTTTTTGAAACTGATTTCATTTTGTAAATGAATTCTGAATTATTGCAACAGACAAATGTATCAATGACGGAATAAATCTCATGGCAACTTCATGTGTGGAATATAGAACTTATTTTTAAAATCTTTCCTTTAAGCTGAGGAAGCCAGAATCGGTATCACTGAAGTTAGAGGATTTATTATACATCATAAAGGGTTTATACTAAGAAGGAAGGTTTTAAGAAGGAACAAATTATTTGTTCATTATTTGACAGTCACAATTATCTGTTAGCTCCAAGCGATTCTAACAGATGGCGGTATCTGTTGACTGGATTGAGTAAGTATTCTAACAGATGGCGCTGTGTTAAAAGTACCAACGTTTCACATAAGCTACAATTTAATGGCATAACCACCACGTGCTGCCTAGGCTAAAGTATAAGTTAAATTTATTTCGTAGTAAACGCAATACAATGAAATTCAATTGTTCTTACTTTTTCAATTTTTGGTATTAGCATAGCCGACCACGTGTTATTTAGACTGAAGTATAAATTGAATTCATATTATAGTAAAAGTAATACAGTGCAATTCTTCTTGCTTTTTAATTATTAGTGTTTCATTGTTCAACAATCTTTAATTAAAATGCATGTTTAAAACTATCATTCTTATGGCGAAGTGTTGAAACACTTCGATTGGCCATAAACATGCGCGTACAATTGCAAAATGATCCATCAGCACAAATATTTTCTGAACAATTACTAGATATTGGGAGCGGTAAAATAGAACTGCAACCAAATACGCAATGCATTAAACTGCCAGACAATTTCTGCACTGTTCTTGAGGGGAAAATGAATTGATTCAGAGTATTTTTCCGGATATACTGAGTAATTACTTGAATCATAACTGGCTCAGTTATCGGGCTATTTTGGCAGCCAAAAATGTTGATGTTGACAAAATTAACCACATAACCTTCGATTAAAGATTGGTTCACCTATTATTCTCCTGCGTAATTTGAATCCATCTCGATTATGCAACGGTACGCGTTTAGTCATCAAAAAGATCACCGGAAATATACTTGAAGCTACCATTTTAACTGGAAAGTTTAAAGGAGAAGTGGTCCTGTTGCCACGTGTTCGGATGATACCATCAGAATCTACGATACCCTTCAAAAGGTTACAGTTTCCAATTCGTTTAGCTTTTGCCATGTCTATAAATAAGTCTCAAGGCCAAACAATGTCCATTTGTGGTTTAGATTTGGAAAATCCATGTTTTTTTCATGGGCAACTATATGTTGCATGTTCACGTGTAGGAAAACCGTCAAATCTATTTGAGTTAGCTAAAGACAGGTTAACCAAAAATATTGTGCACCGATTAGGGCTAAATTAAATTGAAATTAAAAGTATTTATAATTCAAAATAATAAACATTAAGATAGTTTTAAATCTTTTATTAATAAACATTAATAAAAGATTTAAAACTATTTGCCCTACCTACCTCATTTATAAGTTTAAGTGTTACGTGTTTTTTACTAACAACTTTGTAATGTACTCATTTGTTACAAACTTAAAAACAAAAAATAAAGAAATTTAAATTTATTTTTTTTTGTATTGATTTTTGCTCAATATCAACGGTAGTAGAAAATCAATCATGGAGGTCCCCATGTTTTTTTTTTTACAAATGGCATCTGTGTAAAAAAGCATGGTGGTCCCCATGATTGGTGTTCTCCTATCGTTTCCCTTGAATAGTTTACTACTATGTAATATAACAAAAACCTTAGCCACAGCAACGAGTGGCCGGGTCTGCTAGTAAATTATATAATTTGATAAAAAAATTAAACGAAATTCATTACATTTCAGTTATTTCATGAGTTTAAGTTAAATCAAAAAAACAAATCATTCCAAAACATATATCAATTTAGTACACAAAATGAAACCATTTAGTAATTAACTATGTTGTAAATGAATGATTTCTATGAATAGATTTCTTTACAAAAAATAATTCATTACTCTTTGTATTTCATAATTTTCTTTTCAGTGTGTGCTCGCAGCTGAAGTTATTCCTGTACCAGAAATAAATCCTGGTTATCTTACCTTATTAGTGAGCGGTCTCACAGCAGCCATAGGACTAGATAAAGTAATCTCTTTTTTTTTCTTTGAAAAAATAATTGTAAAAAAATTCTTTCTGAGGAAATATGCAGTTATAAAAAACGAGAATAGAAATTATTTTTATATAAATTATGTGGATCCATTTTTTCCCCTACTCTTAAAAGATTTTCCCCACTTCTACTCATTTTCATGTACCCATCTTTAGATGAGAATTCCACCTTGGTAAAAATGAATTAGTGAAGAATTTTTAATCTTTAAATTATTGACAACCAGATTAACAATTCTGTTTTTGATCAAAGTAGGCCCTTTTTCCTATTTTTGTTCTTACAGGAGAACTACTTTAACCCTTTAGCCGTTGAGTCTGCGTGTCATTCGTGCATCGAATTATCGAATTTTTTTTAAACTTAGAATAAATTAATAGAATTAATAAATTAATAGAATAGCTAGAATTAAATATTCAAAGACTTTATAATTCTGTATCAAAATACCACATAATACATAAGCACATTAATTTTTAACAAAATCAATTGAATAGCTCATTCTGGAAAAAGAAATTATAATCTAGTTAGATAGTTGAGAAAACAAAATAGTTGAAGAGTTAAGGTATTAGTGTATTAACCGCTTGCATGCCATTGTCGAACGTAGTCAAATTTTACTGTTTGTTTCAGGATCCCGAGACTAGCACATTTCGTTGTGATTGCACTTCTCTAAGGGATAGTGAGAGAAAGATGAGCGGTTGTCGCACTTCCTAATTCCGTAAATAATCTGAGTTCACCCCATTACTAATTTCTCGCTCCTCTTTTATTTATTTATTTGGGAAAGAAATATCTCTTGACGCATGCGCAAAAGCTCAGAAGTTTTCTGAATCCGAGAATAAAGAGTAACTCCGACTAACATAACACTTTTGATAATTTTTTGGCAGATTATTCATTGGTTCTAATTTAATATGATGGCAATTAATCACTGGCATGCGGTTAATATACAACTACTGACGTTAATAATGATATAAACATTTATATATAAATTAACTGCGTTTTGATTGTTTTAATCATTTAGTGAAATTAGTTATTTTATTTAGTTTTAACTTCAAACATTGATAAAATCTAGTTAACTTCGATTTACCTTGAAAATGTAAATGTTTCTTATTTATAATTATGATAATTGATTTGGCGTATATATCGGCTAATGATTTTTCTGTACTCTCCAGGCTGCTCGTATTAGTGCAGGAGATTCTGTATTAATCACTGCTGCAGCTGGTGGAACTGGACACATTGCAGTAAGAATGTTCTTAGTATTAAATTTATTTTAAAGGATTTTTCTTGTTTTATGAGCAATATCTTGATATTTTAAAGATACACATATTTTTTTATTCTATTTGATATATATCATAGAATATCTATTATGTGAATCTTTACGTAAATAACGCCAATTTTTAAAAATTTAGCACAAGTAATTTCTTTTTAAAATAAAAATCAAATATACTTTTTTTTAATACTTAGGAAAATTTAACAAAAAATTTTTTAAAAAAGTGCATATTATAAACGAAATTAAATCAAAAGTAATGAACTGTATTTACAAACAAATATACTCTTTTGTTCGTCCATTTTAAATTGCTGCATTTTAAACCTTTTTAAAGTCTTGAAAAATTTATTTCTCGTTAATTTCAGCTTTTTTAAATACACTTGGTAGCCTATTTTACGGCCTTTGATTTGGATTTCTATCTGTTGATAATCTCAGAAATCATACAAACAATAGAAATTTTTTTTATTACCTTTTGTGGTCTTAACATTAAAACTAATTTTGAATAAAAGAAGACAAACAAAGAAATTGAAGCTTATACTACAAAAAGTTAAATTTAGTTTAATTAAGTTATTAATAAAATTTAAATTTAAGAACTCCTACCGTTTTACTGGCCGCCGTGCCCTGGTGGTAAGGTCTCGGCTTCTTAACCGGTGGGTTCCAGGTTCGAGACCCGATTCCACCGAAAAACGTCGTGTAAGGGGGTCTGTTGCACGCTAAATCTGTCCTGACCAAACATCCTGCCGCTGGTGTGGAGAGGGGGGGGGGAGCCAGCTCAGGTGTCGTCCTTGTCATCTGGCCTCGGTTCAAAATTACGAGGTCCGTCCCAAAATAGCCCTAGTGTTGCTTCAAACGGGACGTTAATATAACTAAACCTACCGTTTTACTTCCATAATAAACTGCTAAATTAGTTTTTTTAATTACTATTTACGATTGCAAAGTATTATAAAAACATCTGTCTTGAAGCATAAATTCATTTTGAACAAAAAAAATATAGAGAAAACTAAAATAAGTTGAATATGATATTTGTTTATGATATTTACTTAATTTAACAATTATTACAATCAAGGTCATACGCAGATAATACAGAAATGATAAGATAGCAGTTTTAAAGAATTTTTATTTTGAAGAACAATGAAAAGCAAATATTCCGAAAGAATTGCGTCTCTACTAATAATAAAGGTGAATGTGTATGTGTATGTATCCATCTGCGTGTTGACTCTGCAGAAAAATAGATTGTTTGACTTGGAGCTTCCATATCAAATTATCTAATTTAGTTACAAATAAACTTTGAAGATTGGGAATGTAAATTCCGGAGCAATTATTAAAAATATTAGAAATGTTTTTATTTTTAGCGATAACTTTCGGGAACATCATTACGCTAAAATAATTTTTGCACATTTTTTAAAGTTCCAAAATTGTCCCTTTAGCTATCTTAATTTAATTATTGTAAATTCTTACAGTTCTCAAAAATGCTTTTAACATAATTTTTTAATAAGATTGTAATTACTAAAATGAAATTCAAACTGATTTTATGATTTATAAAGTATTTGACTGTATGGTTTTCTTCGATTGGTGACAGCTAAAAAAATAATTTTTATTTATTATCTGCACAGTTTATATACGGAACAAAAAAAGGAAATTATAGTAACGTGGAAGACATTGCGCAGTTAGAAGATAGATGAGTTATTCAATTACATTTTTAATGCCAATAAGGGGTTATGAATCTTCATTCCATTGGTAAAGTTCATTTACTCTATAATAAGACCCCCGGGGGGCACCTCGAAATGAGGATGAGATGCTTCCGGCATGGTGGTTGGATCTCGCCACCCTGGAGGGTACACTAATAGGTGGGGGATCTGGCTCCTCCCATCGATGACGGGACGTACTTCCTTCTGGGAGGGTTGTGCCGTGACCGGTGACGGCCCTTAGGACTCAACCACAGTTCCCGCCAATGTTGCTGCTGCGGCGGTCCGGTCATTCAGTTTTATGGTTTAAATCCGTGTGCCTTCGGGCGGGTCGGAGAGTTAGATGGTTGACTTACTCTATAATAAGAACATGTGAGAAGTTATTAAAAATATAATAGTTTTTCTGTCTCTCACAATTTGATGCTTAAAAATATTTTGTTGTTTGTAACCTTTTTTAGTTACATTCATTATGATGCTGTCTTTGAATTTTTTTAGAAACAATTTTCGGTTTTTCTCTTTAGGTACAATGGGCTAAAGCAGCTGATTGTCATGTTATTGGTACTTGTTCTACTGAAGAAAAGGAGAAAGTTTTGAAAGTAAATTTTTATTTATGAATTCTTCTGAACGAAAACGTTAGAAAATATTAAACATTTTTACTTACATCAGAATACATTACAAATAATTTATATCCATCCAATGATTGTTTTTGGAACCAGGATCTGTAATGAAATATATTCACAGAAACAAATGTGGTGCTGATGAAAGTCATATACAAGTTAAAATAATTGTAAATGCAAACATCTAGGACAGAAGCAATCAACAAAAAAAAACAATTAAAAAGCAAGATTTACCTAATTTTTTCAAAATGATTTTTAATAATGCAATTTTTAACTCAATTGTCCTCACATTCCTTCACGTCGGGCAATAAATATAAAAATAATTGAGTATAACTGAGTTAATTATTATATACTTATTTCTCAGAATCATTAACACATGACTTTAATAGAAGATAAAGTAAATCGTTTTTTTTTTCCCTTGGATATGAAACTATAGCGTGATTCTTTTTTTCCGTATCAGGCTCTAAATTTTACTTAATACTACTAAAATATATATTTTAGTTCTTCCTCCTAAAGAACACAAATTATTTATAATGAAATCATACATCAATAATGATAAAGAAAAATGAGTTATTTTTAAATTAAGTTTTATAAAACCAAGCTATATAATTTCATTATGTAACCTCAAGTTTTATAATGTTTTACCAATTTTTCTTATCATTACTTAAAAAGCTATAGCTATTTTAAATTGCAGGTGATTTTTATGGACACCTCATGTTCCATTCTTGGTATAAAATTTTTCTGCATAATTATATACGATAGATGCAATAAAAATGACGCTACTCAGACTTATGTCAAAATTATGTAGTCCTTTATTGTTTATGTATATTGTTGAAACTTAATATATGCGCTATTTCGCCGATGGAAAAACGAAATTTTTAAGAAAAATTAATAATTCGAATTTCGACCTCCAGATGAAAAGACGGCACATAGAGAACAAAAAATGGAAAATTGAACCTCGGAGCTTTATTTAATCACATTTGTTCAATGCACGGTAGAAACGGTAAACAAATCAATGCTTGTTCCAGGTTTTGAGGTGGCAGCCTTCCATCACGTGTATCTTGTATGGATATTACTTTAAAATTAATCGAAGAATCTTTCGTTTCGTGTACCAGTATAGACAAATTACTTGACACTTCTCGAGAATATTAGCATAAAATATCTTGAATCGGGCTCTCTTGCAATCTCAGCTATTACGACTTCTTCCATACTTTCATTTCAAATCCTTTCCTGGCATTTGCCTTCAAATTTAGTAACCGTCTTTTATAATCAATTTTTCCGCATGTGTTTTTTCACAAGCCTTTAAAGCGTTGTTGATTTGTAGCATCGCTAAGCCTGCAGTTTTGATATAAACAATTTGGCAAGTACAGTTCGCTCTTTCCTCTCTTAAAATGTAGTGAAAAAATGATTTTACTGCATTGATTACTGGCATTTTTAAATATTCATAATTTGTATAACGAATTCTCTACATAGCATGAAATCACCATCGAATGGTCACTGTTTAAACTATTACTTTATTATTATCATTATTACTTGCAATTTTTCCCCCATATTACGCATAAATTAAGTTTCAATAAAATACGTTAACTAGAACAGGCGTTACTTAAGTCTCACTAGAATCACTATCACTCTAATCGGAAATCAATAGCTAATTTCAAAACTATTAGAAATAAGTATCTAGATCCAATTGGAAAAATATTTTAAATGACTTAAATAATTATATTTAAAGTTATTTGGTTCTGTTGAAAAAATTTCGGAGTCTAAATTTTTAACCAGTGCCTCGCTCTATAAATCTTTTTTAGTAAAATATTCATGGCATATTAACATTTGAAATAAAAAAAAGCTTCAGTCATATGCGGTTAGATTTGGATGAGTTTTGAAGCTTTGAATATTTCTACTTTAGATTAATTCATTGGCCACCTCCATCAATAAGCACTCTTTGTCCTTGGTGGTATTTGACAGATTAAAATAATAAAATTCAAAGCTTCATAATCAATTTTAATGAAAGAGTAATGAAGCTTCTTTTTGTTTCAAATGTTGCTGTATCAAAAATATTTTATGACAGATGACTTAGGGCATGAGACTGATTTGCACTTCCTAATTTTTTTCGGCAGCATATCTGTTGACTGAAATTGCATTACATATAATTTCTTATATCATTCAGAGCAGTTTTCCAATAGGAAGTATATGCTTATCTTTAACGTATTACAAATCATATATATGGCTCTGTAAAGTGGACACCCTATATAGGATCATTACGAATTACATGATGAAATATATTACTAATTTGTATAAATTTTTCTCAAATCAGGACCTTGGATGTGATCGAGTCATAAATTATAAAAAGGAAGATCTAGCAGAAGTCCTAGCCAAAGAGTATCCTGTAAGTACTTTTTGAAGACTAATTAGCAGATCCGTCTTGAAATTGCAGCTAAGATGTCATTTTCATCATTAAACTATTATGACTGATATAAAATTTTTTTAATTTAACATAAATATATTATGCTTTATGAATTTTATATGGTTCATCGATTAAAAAATGTAATGTACTGTAGTATTATTCTACAAATTATCGTTTATTTATAGATATCATGCCTTTTACTACGTTTTCTGGTCAGTTTTTTTTTTTTTTAAATTGCTTTTAAAACATAGTAAGTACATAATGCCATTTTTAAAGTAAAGAGCTTGATGATTAAAGGTTTATTTTTAAATATATACTATAAAATATTTTAATAATATTTTAAATATATGCAATATATACAATATTTTTTGCAATTTTTTTATTTCGCCGCTAGGGGCGCTATAACCTTTCTCAATAAGTCTAGCATAATTCCTTTATTATTGTTGCACGTTACCTTCATGGCTATGCGAGAAACTCTTTTAAAAGTTTAAAAGGACTTTAACTGGAAATGAGATGATTATGTGGTTGTGAAATTTTCATTTCTCCATAGATTTTTTTATGATTGAAGATAGAAAAATAAATCAAACTAGGGATAATTAGTTTTTTTGAGACGAAAAAATATTAGTTTTTCGATAACTGCGATTGCTTAGAAGTTAGAAGCTGAAAATTGATTTCTAATACCTAACTTCCATTATTCTTAACATGATCTTTATTGCCATATTAAAGAATAAATAAACTTATATATTTAGTTCCTTTTTTTATTTTAAAGTTGTTGAATGCTTGTGGACTAGAATTTAATATCTTGAAAATTAATTAAATGAAATTAAAGGAGCAGACAGATTTATTGGCAACATTGTGCAAAAATTCTTTAGAAAATCCCAATAGATGCACATGCTTCAGAGCATTTGATTATATTTTGTCAAAATCTTTATCACCGAAAGAGAGTGTAAGCGTATTTGTTTTGTTTTTATTTCATTTTTTAAAATAAATCAAATTATTTTCTAAGAAAATTGGGCAAGAAAGTGATGGTGGAAGAGACACATTTTTCTGTTCTTTTTCTCTGAGGACAAATATTCTACTTTCGACTCCAGCCCAGCCGGCAATTTTTTTTTTTTTTTTTTTTTTTTTTTTTTTTTGTATTAAGCTATATATTTTTGATTTCCAATAGTGTTTAAAGAATGTTTTTTTGACTCATTTACAAACAAGCTTTGTATTTTTTTTTAACTTTATTCTCAATTAATAATAAAACCTTTTTACATTTATGTATTTAGATCTATTGGATTTAGTCCGATAAAGGATATATTGTGAGCAGGATGAAAGCTTCTATTAATTCATAGTTGAAAATGGGTAGAAATAATAGGATTGAGTAAAATTCTCATTTCTCCATAACTCTCTTACCATTGAAGGCCATAATTTTTAAATTTGGCTACGTTATCATAACTAACAATTTTCGATAACTGCAACTTTTTAGAAATTATGGCTTGACGAGTGATTTCTAATTCAAAATTTCAACTGCTTTCTAACCATGTGAGACCTTTTTGGAAAGGTATTATTGTATATATTCTCAGAGGCCGATTTCCGATTATTTAGATTAGACACCTGCGTATTGTAAATACGCCGAGTAAAAGCATTTATTTTATACAGCAACACAAACATGAAGACACTACAGTAAGATAATTAAAAACACGAAAAGTGTTAGGTTACAACAACGTCGGAAGATATCTCAAATCAGACGAAAAGAAAGGATTATATAAACGTCTAGCTTTGGCAGCTGCAAAACGGAAGATTCTATTTTAGGAGAGCAGGTTAGGAAGGAAAAATGAGCATTGTTATCTAACACACTTCTTGAAATACAATTGGTCAAGTTCTCATGTTTCATTACATTAACTGAGTTATTTGGATACTTATAAGGACATATAGATATCCGCGAGCCTCTGCGTTAATAAATTGTGTATAAATATGGATGCCGAATATTCTTCGAAGATAATAGATAAATAATGACCAATTCATTTTACATAAAATTAATGATTAATCTAAAATAAGTAATTGTTAAAAATGTGCCAGAATGGGAAACTGAATCATCAGTTTATTAAAAAAAGGAGTTTGATAATGTGCATTTTCTCGGGCTGCAAAATATCTAAATCTGCTACTCTTTATTTTTTTTTTTTCCATCCTGTTCTCTCTTTATATATATTCTGAATATGAATATGAATATCAAAGGTGGTGATATAATTCGTATGAAATCAAAGGTGGGAATGGCAAAAGGAATTTAATTTTTCTTAATCAATGGACAAAAGGAAGTTACGTTTTCATTCTTGCCGACAGTTATAAAAGCACTTTAATTATTTTTATGAAATTAGAAATTTTCCATGTAATTAAAGAAATTATTAATATTTCAGAAAGGGGTGGATGTTATATGGGAAACGATTGGTGGAAAAGTTTTCGAGGATTGTTTCAAGAATCTGGCTCTCAGAGGAAGGCTTCTAGTTATTGGAGGCATTTCTGCTTACAAAGATGAAGACCGAGAATCAGTGCAGAAAAGAGATCTTTCTGCTTTGCCAGAACAAGTATGATACGTTTTTTTTCCCTCCCCCCCTTTTTTTTTGATGTTATAGCATGTTTCAGTAGTATTATTCTCACTTGCAAAGCTTCATATAAAGTTTCACAACTACTTTTTCCTCATCATTTTTTTTTTTTTTTTTTACTTTTTTGTATATGAAATAAGCGAAATAAATATTCTTTGATATCTTTGAACGCAATGGTGGCACTTCATTTTCCAGCTCTAAAAAACGGAACGGAAAACCAAAAAAATACATATAAAATTGGGGAAAATATTTTTTTAATGTTATAAAATTAAATTATATATATGTAATGATATTTTAATTCTAATTTCAATTTAATTAATTTCCAAGATTTTATTTTAATTTAGCCCATAGTAACTTCGCTCTAAAAATATTCTCTTATTTCGTGATCTAATTCCACTTTCGGTTTAATTAATTCCTTTGTAAAAATAATGCGCCATCAGTACTACGTATCAAATGAAAGTGATACTTCCGTTGCCCTTGTCAAAGGTCAACACATGCATTCCATCGGCGCGTGGCCGGAAATTCTATGTTATATAAGACTAGTGATTATTTGTTTCGGCCCTTCCTTCCCTTCTGTCTTACTTCTGCTTTTGTGACGCGCTGCGTCTGCTTGTAAATAAATTGCTTTCCCGAGATTGATATTAAAGAGAGAATAAAACGAAGTTAAAAATACAACGTCTTGTCTATGTCTTCAAAACTGCATTCTGCTTGCAAACAAAATAATGTTACATATATATATTAAATTTTGAACAAAATCTGACAAAAATAAATCTGTTTCGTGTTTATCCTATGTATTTATTGACTCAAAAACACTATTAGATTGAAGGATGAAATTTGGCACGCAATTTTATACCAAAATTAGCATTTTTGCATCAAATTTTGTATAAGTCCATCATTGCGTTGATTGTATGGCGGTCTGCTTATTCTTGTGTACATAAATACAATAACTACGCATTTATCAAAAATAATTTTTTTAAGTAAATGTCATCCAGCAATAAATAAAATTATGAAAAAGAAAAAAATAAAATTATTTCAAAATTTTTGCTCTTTTTTTGTTGTAAAAGGGAACCCTAAACTTCCTTTTACTACAGCTTCTGTTAGTATGATTTGCTACATGTTAATTATACTGAAAGAAAAAAAAAAAGGATAAGTAAGGTGTTTATTATTTTTAATGATTAATTGTGAGAGAAGAAGCAAATAAAATTCTTAAAACTTATTAAAAAAACGAAAAATTGCAAAAATGAATAATTTGGGAAATGTATTTTCAAAGCAATTAAAAAAATAATGCGATAAATTTAATTGATTCAATCTCTAATTTAACCCTTTAAAGGGCCATTTTTTTCTAGTCATATTATGTTAAAATATTTTTAGGCTTCAAATTAGAATAATGAAAGGGATTCATTTAGCTTATTAGATACATTTAATTTGATTAATTAATTAATTTGGTTAATTAATAATTAAGTAACAAATCAAGACACATCATTTTGTGTGAGATAAAGAACTAAAGCCTCTAAGTTTCTGTCTTTCTAAAAAAATTTGTCAGAACTTATACCAACCTACATAAATTCATACAAAGATTGATAAATTTGATGGGAAGCATACTTCCCACAGCCCTGGGAAGGGTTAAAATGGTTTTCTATTGTTATTTTTCTCTACTAATATAAAACTATGAATGATGTTGGTACCCTACAGGCCATATCATTTGACTTAGAGCTGTGAGAACATGCACCTAGGAGTGATTTTTTTAATTAATTAAATTTTTATTTAATTATAAATTATGCAAAATTTAGTCTTTTTTTCCGCAACAACATTCGAAAATATTACAGCACAAAAATTATTTTTAACTCTTCTTAAAATTCAAAAGGTTATCTTTTCAATTATACTAATTTTTTTACGAATATTTTTTTTAAATTTTATTTTCAATCAGTTTTTGTAAAGTATTTTAAAAGTATTTGAAAAGTAAATATATTTTGCAACAATATATTTCATTGTTGAAGTGAAACTCAAATGTTTTTCATTGTTACTACTAGCAAACATTTCATGCTGGCCTTTCCCTTTCCTGTAATCTATATACTTATAATAAAGCTCAATGTGTGTGTGTGTGTGTGTGTTGGCGCTCTACAGGCCAGGTCATTTGACATACAGCTACCAAATTTGGTACATGTATACCTTAGAGGTCGGGAATGTGCACCTGGGGTCCCTTTTTTTGAAATTTTAATTAGAATTTTAATTATTAATTAAAAACTAACTTTCCCGCCAAAATATCTTCCATTTTCCCCACCGCCAACTTTTCCGCCAAAATAATCTTCCATTTTCCCCAACGCCAAATGATTTAGGCTTTAGTTCTTTTTTTCTCCCAACAGTAATGAGGCTAGGGTTAAAATTTTTGGGCGGATTATTTCAATCGGTTCTGTTTATTTTCTTAATGTTTGGTGCATTTAAAATTAAACATTGTTAATTAATCCATGTTTCAGATTCATTCTGAAGTACTTTTGAATTAAAATAACACAGAATAAAGGAAATTAAAAATGTATAATCTGCATAGCGTTACCCCAACTGGAATAGAAAAATTCACGCATTTGCGTTACCGTAAAAGGCGAAGAAAATTCACGCATGCGCACTGTGTTCTGATTGTTGGCATGGCAACCATTCTCGACGGACGATTTAAATTACTTTTAGATTAGTTGTATGCTATTGTAAGTAAATTGTATTTATGTTAGTTATATATTTTTTGTATATGCTTATAGTTTTAAGTACATCGTTTTTTAAGTAGTTTTTTTAAACCTGTTTTCGACCGATTATTTTAAACGATTCATTTTATTTTCTTAGTGTTTGATGCATTTAAAATGAAACATTGTTAATGAATCGATCCGTTCATGATGAATCTGAGAAAATTTTGTTGACAAATTCTTGAGATATTATATAAATTAAGAAAGATATTCTTTAGTGCCCATAAAGTTTAAACGCTCAGTGACTCTATTATCAGTAATCATATTATTAAAAAAAATGCTTTGTTTCAGTAAAAAATATTATTATATTAATTGCAGATGAATCCTTTACACTTTAATTTAAAGCATAAATTCTATGAGAGGTAACAGAAAATGAGAGAGATACATATCACGTTATGACTGAAGGCCTTTATAATATTATGAGTGAATTATATCACTATCAAAATTTGAAGTTTTAAAATATTTTTCTGAAGAATCTATTAAAGTTGGAATTGCATAAAATATTTAATTATTAAAATTTTAACGAACATTAAGATTGGCGAACCGGCTGGTCGCCAAAGGCGGCTAGTCAAGATATAAAAATACCGCTTTTTTTTTTTTTGCATTTTAATATATGGCATACTTTTAATACATTTTTTTTTGCATTTTAGTTCTACTTTCAAGTAACGTTTTAATTTCAAAATTAAACAACGAAAATCTTTCTCAGTGTGCCAATTTTTAAATATATTTTTCCTGCTTTCTTTGCAATTAGATGTGTAAAGAAATAGACTAAAAAAATTTTTTTAATGGAGAAATACTTATTGCAATAAACATAAATAGTAGTATGAATTATATATCTATATAATTGGAAATTTAAAGATATTTTGTTAAGGAAGCTATTTAAATGTAGTTACATAGTTATCTACTTGAAATTTTTAGTAATAGTTAATTTACTATTTTTGTTAAGCTATTAAATATTCTTTAGTTTTCAGAAACAACAGTTTCCGTTTTTTTAATAAAAACGTTAAAACATCCATTTCAGTTATCCATTTGATTTTTTGTTACTCGCCGGTTTTAATGGCAACCGAAAAGCACCAAGAAAAAATTTCGTTAATTTGGCGATTTCAAACGTCAAACTATATAGCATGTGATTATATTACTTGATACTTGTGTACATTTTTATAATTTGGCGAAGTTTTTTCTTGGCGCTTTTTGGTCGCGGTTAAAATTGATAAGTACCGATTTCTTGTACATTTCGACAATAGTTTAGAATATAAAATAATATTTTAAATGATTTGTTCTGTTTAATATATTGTTACAAAAAATTTTTTACAACAAAATACCGTCGATCAATCATAATAACGTAACGCATTTAATCGCTATAGTTTAGCAGCTTGCTTGCTGTCTAATCCTCCAGTTTCTTTACTTGTCGGTGACTCCGACTCCTCTCACACACAACTTCACTGCAGCTTCAGAGAGCCCGTCTTTTATAGTTCCGGGAAACGGGACTAGAATCTTCCAGACCAATCAGGGCGTATCTGAGTATATCTTGGTTCCTACTGGATGGATCGTGAAACTTCTCGAACTTTCCAGAATGATCCATTTTGTCGCCAAATTCATCGCCAAGCCGCCAAATGCTCGCCAAGTTAGTCTCCAAGTTCTGAGTTTATTGAGCTCAGCACGCACAGGACAGATCTTACAACGGTTTTTCCCACGATGACAATATTCGTTCCGGGTAACAAAATTACAAATTTGTAACAATATGTTTTGTTTAGAATTTATGCTTGTTTAACAAGGTCAATCTACAATATCAGTTGAATGAATGGTTTTTTTTCCCACAGCTGCTTTTCAAATCTGCATCTGTAGTAGGATTCATGCTTCTGCATTTCGGTGAATGCTTTGCTTCTTATTTCAAATACATGAGTGAAACCTTAGAAGCGGGGAAGATAAAAGTCGTTTTGGACAATGGTGAAAAATCAACCGGAAATGAATTCTTCGGCATGGAAGGAATCATCAGAGGAGTTGAGGTACGGTACTTTTAAAATGATTTGATTTAGTAACTATTTTTCTTTTATATGCGACATTTTCTGTAGTATGAAACCATTTTATGGCTAAAAACATATTTAGAAAAAAAAAAAAAAAAAAAAAACCTTTTTTATTTAAAAAAAAGTGATGAAATAAACTCAATCTGTTGTAAGATTATTTTTAATTCTAGAAACTTATTAATATTTACTATTTTTTTAGCATCTTCATTCTGGAAAAAATGTTGGAAAAGTGTATGCAAGGATCTATTGATTGTTTAGTAAAATAATAGGTAATTGTTATGTTCTGACTTGTTATAATTTTTAAACAAATTTTGTTACTCATGAGATTAAATTCATTCAATGAATTGTTTTGTATAACTTTTAAATTTTTTAAAATAAAATTTTGCAAATAAAATGCCCTTTTTAATTCATTTTTCTTTAAATGTGGAAAATGTATGTATGTATGCACCTGTTTTATTAAGTAACAAAATTTCATATTTTATTTCGATGTTAGAAAATTATTTCTTTTTCAATGAAAAAAGGAGATAATTTTTTAAATCGTCTTTTAAATACTTACTTGGTTTTATTAGCCTTTGAAAAGCTAATTAATTATTATCATACTTGACTGTGTATTTTATTTTTGGCTATATTTTTTATATAGCCAAACATGGAACATATTTTTTAACCTCAATATTTTTCTGATGTTTTAAGATGTGCTTCATTACTATGAAAGCCAGAAATGTTTTGTACTTCATTATTATGAAATAGTATAAAAGCTGGAAATTGATTTTTTTTTCACTGAAATTCACTATCTGATTGTGTAGAATCCTTATTTAATTAAATTAGTCATTCAGCTGATAATGAAGTTCTGTAAACATTGGTATCTTTATAATTTTATTACTGTGCCATTGAAAATACTTAATTTCAGAAAATTTGCGAATTCTAATGCATCATATAATGTATGAAAAATCGATGACAAAATTCCATGCTTACAAACAGGAAAAAAGTTAAATTAAAATATGTAGAAAAAATTGACGATTTTACTTCTTTTCTCTATAACTATGATTTTTAAATAATTTTCGTACTTTTTAAATGTTATAATTTATAATTTTTTTAAATAAAAATTAATTGTAAGAAAGACAGTTAATTCAAATATAATGAAAAATTTATAACTTAGAGATTTTTCGTTTAATGTATCTTTTGTTAGAGAGAAATAGAGAAGTAATTATCTGAAAATTCTTTGCGATTTATAAAAGAATAAAAATAGCTCAAATACTAGCCTCATAAATGTTACTGGACACACAAATTATTTTATCAATACATTTAAACGCACAATTTTTTGGTTAAAATATTTTATTAATAATATTAAAAATATTTTATTAATAATATTTAAAAATATTTCGAAAAAAATTTAATATTATTTTCGAATTTTATCATTTGTTGTGCTTAGCAGTTAGAATCCTTTTCAGCCTAAGTAACATTATTATCATGTAATTAACATAACTTGTAGCAACTCTTCCATTAACTAATCAATTCATTCGTTTTATAATTTTGTTTTTGCTTGGCAATTATAATCTCGTCCAGCCTATAGGTACGTTTACACGAGGCCAATTATTGTTTTGCAGTTGACTGCAATTGATGTTTTTCTACTGTTATTCCGATATTGTCCTAATGTGAACAGTTGAAACAACATTGTCAGGACAATGGCAAATAGTTGTTTCTGTATAGCAACTATTTGCTTTGTCCTACCGAAGTCTGGGTGGCCTTCCTTTTATTGCGCCGCAATAACTGACCTTGTACGAAGGATGCTTAATGAATCATTTCAACTGGCATTGTAATCACATGATTAAGATAATTTTCTGTGACTTTTCCATTAATCAATAAATTCACTCATCTTTTATCATCTTTTGTGCTTGATAATTATAATTCTCATTGAACCTGATAAAATCACTCAAATGATATTATAATACCGCGATTAACATGTGGTGATTCTTACGCTAAACATATAGCATCTCTTGTAATTATTGTAGGAGCTTGCTTTTTTTTATTGTTTTTTATCATATTTAATTGTTTTACATATTGATAATTTAATGAACAATGTAAATAAAAACAATAAATGAATAAATCAGAGAAATTATTTAATAGTTTATTTATGTATTGTAACATAATAAACGCTGCATACTATCTAAAATCTGTTTACACATTACCTTATATTGTGATGTGATTTGGTACTTTCTATAAAGGCAAAACATTCAGAAATAAAATTGATGCAGTATATATAATGTGAGTAATTGGACTGTAGATTGAATCCGTTTTTGAAGTTTTGTCCAAGCAATGACAAATGCCCTTTATTTTGAATCAGGATCAACCTAATATAATATTTTCTACTTCATTGTTTTGGAAAATTTTATATACATATTGTTTCATTCTTTATTTTATATTTGATTCTATAATACAGATTAGCTCAACTGATGGCTTATAAATTTTTAGGAGAAATAGAGTATACTAAGACTTTTGGGAATAACGTTGCATGTCCTGTTGCAAATACATTCTTGACTTAGAAGTGTAGATAGATATAAAACATAAGATTAAAAATCATATAAAACAAGAGAAAACGCATATTTACGACTCACTCTACATAAACATAAAAAAGGAAAGCTTGTACGAAGGGAAATACCATTGATATAAAAAATGACAAAAAAATTGACGACCCTTATGTCTTTGGGGTGTAAAAGTTCGTTAATAGACGAGTAAGGATAGAGGATCAGTGTAAAAATAGATAATGGATTTGTTGTTCCCACAAAAGAAATCAAAGCATGATAAATCCGTCTATCTACTTGCTACTAGTTCTTTTAGTCTGCCATTGTACTACTACTCTGCTCGCATGAGAAATATTCAATATATTTGAGGGATATTATTCAAAATTCTTGCACTTCTGAAATGCCATCTACAGGGTTAGCAAGAAATAAGTTACCCCTTCAGAGGGCTCTAAAAGGCGTTCTATTTGTCCAAAGAAGATAAAATATGATCAAATGATGTGCTTTACATTTATTAATTAAAAAGATTTAGTACAAAAATTCACTAATAGATGACGCTGTAACACAAATGGCATTTATTTGTATATATTGAAAATGTGGAATATAATTTGCATTACAGCGCATTTCTATTACCATTTTTCTTTGGATAAAAAGAAGGCGGATTTTCCAAGAACATTAGCTTCTTCTCTGTTCGTGATGCCTACGTCGTAAGAAAAAGCGCTACTCTAGAAATTGTTCCACCAGAACCAACAAAACTCCGTTGCAGCTCTAAAGGAATTTCGTCGTATGAAGCTGATACGAAGAGGTCCAATGTATCCAGATGCCCTACGCAAAAATATACAGAAATTTGAAAAAGCTGGGCAACTTGACATTCTTCCAGGTAGAGCAAAATAAAAAAAAAAACCGTCTTCCAGCGTCGAAAATGTTGCGACCGCGCTCATTGAAGTAAGCAGTCAGTTGCCGCATAATAATGTGAGTTTGCCAGTTGTTTCCCGTGTTCTGAATATGCCGCATTCAACTGTACGAAAAATTGTACGGAATATTTTGCATTTTTATCCATACAAAATCAAATCTGTGCACCTGTTGCAGGATGGGGACTTAGAGGTCTATAAAACTTTTGCACTTCAGTTCCTTGCTCAAATGGTTATTGATACAACTTGGCCATGGAACATTTTGTGGAGTGATGAGGCCCACTTTTGCCTCAATGGACAAGTTAACAACCACAACTGTCGAATTTGTGCAGAGGAAAACCCTCACGTTATGCAGGAACAATCCTTGCATCCTGATAAAGTGACAGTATGGTGTGATTTTACAGCTACCTTCATCATTGGACCGTATTTGTTTGAAGAGACAACTTCAAATAGAATCCAAACCTGTTCCGCCAGAAGACAACGGTACTATGATATGCTGAGTAATCCCAACTCTTCTACAGCGTGGATGCCTTCGAAACATCATTTTCATACGGGATGGTGCACCACCTCATATTGATCGTCGTGTAAAGCGATTGTTAATACAGCATTTCACAGAAGCACGAGTTATCAGCCGTCATTTCCCAACAGCATGGCCTTCTGACTCGCCGGATATCATCCCTTGCGACTTTTGGTTGTGGGATTATTTGGACGACAATATTTACTATCAAATTCCATCATCTCTACCAGATCTGAAGGACAACATTCAGCGTCATGTTCTTAATATTCCGGCAGACTCACTCCGGTCATCTATAGAAAATATGGTTCTCCGATTAGAGCATATTGTTAAAAATGAAGGAGGACATAATGAACAATTTCAATTTTACTTTATTTAACAATTATAAACCATATTAAATGGTTTAATGTTTATTACAACGCCACCTAACGGTGAATTTGTGTACTATTTTTTTTCTTCTATTTAATAAATGTAAAGCGCATAATCTCAATAATCTGTAGTTCAAATTTTATCTCATTTGGATCAATAGAACACATTTGAGAGCCCTCTGAAGTGGGTAACTTATTTCTTACTAACCTTGTACTTTATCAGGAAAGCGTTTCCAATCCATATTAGTATATGTTTCTGAGTTGTCTTAATGTTTTTAACTCTCCTCCTCACCTTCATATCGAACATCTGTTATAGATACAATTAATGAGCTAATGCATTAAATATACATTAGCCTCATTAACTGTATCTATTATTTTGTTCTAATCTAATTAATGATAATTTAATCTATTATTTTGTATCTGAGCTTTCTTAGCTGATTAATGTATCTATAGCATTAATATAAATTTGGCTTGTAAAAACGTATGAGTTTATGTTTGTAAATCTGCTAAGTAAAATTTTATTTCCAAAGACAATAATACTATTTAGTGTGGAATTAACACCCAGAACAGAATAATTTCCCTTGAAAAAAATTTACTCGGAATTATATAGCACCAATCACTTGATCAAAATTTGTTTTGAATATTGTTGCAACGCTCTTGTGTATTACTAGAGCAATGAAAAATATTGTTGTAAAATATGTTTAAAAATAGGTCATCATAAATGAATATTCCATCTTTGCATGGCTCTGGAAAAACAAAGCAAAGAACATTTTTTTTAATTGGAAATCAAAAATGGAACAGCTGGAAGTTTAAACTAATATGAAGCTTTGAAATGTCGCACAATATGCGTGTACGACGATAGTTGATTTTTTCCTTTTCTAAAGGCTACCTCATGCATCAGATGTTTGTTCTGCTTTTACTAACTGACACTGATGAATTTACGGTAGTTATATCTACAGCCTTTCAAAGGACCACAACAGACATGCTTAAAAATCGTGCGATGAGTTATCGTACTGCCTTGATATCCTCCGTGTTTCTGAAGGGTCTCACATTGAACATTTAAAGCTGTGTTGAATTTAAACTTTCAACTGTTGTTTTCAATTTCCGATCAACAACGAGGTTGTACTTTGTTTTATTTTCTTTTTATAACCCTGCAAAGTTGGAATATTCAGTAAGAAACACACTGTATTTTTAAATATTCTTTCTTTACTTTTAATAGAGATGAAATTGTTCGAATTTGATATATCTGCAAAGTTTAATTGGTAATTGGTATCAGTGAATGACTAATTTATTAAATTTGAAAGTGGTCTAAGATTAGTATTTTGAGAAAAATATGGAAATTTGATAATTTTTAATTAATTAAAAATTTGAAAACTGTTTAAAAACTTAGAGAGTTTACTATTAATTTAGGAATAAATGTGCCAAATTTTGTAGATCTGAATCCAACGGTGTGCTCTATAGAGTTTTTAGAAAGATATTTTTATAATACATAGTGCAATTTATAGATAGTATGCGAACTGTAAACATTATCATGTTAAAACACATTGATAACCAAGCATTTTATTTTAAAAATGAAATACTGATTTATACAGAGATTTTTATAAAACTGTTATATTCTTCTCCCCTTTAAAATAGAATGATATAGGAGAGATTTTATATCCATTATACATTTTAGTAATATTCATTGGTTAGCAACCTATAAGTTTCCTTTTTGATGCTCGGTAATGTGAATTTCATGTACTAAAAATATGAGAACTGGCTTATAAATTATAAAAGGCTTACATATATTTTATTTTTAGATTTAATTTTGAGTGAATTGTTGTTGTTTACCAATAAAGAAATAATTTTTTATAAAATTTATTCAGCGGCAAATCTTGTATGGAATTTATGCAATATCAGATGCGAAGTCCAATATGAATCTGAAATTTTCTACTCTGTAATGTAGATCAAAAAACATTCTTACTAAACTCTAAAACTTCGGAAACACTAGAAAGGTTGCAAAATACCAAATGAAGTTAAGAATAAATTTATTATCCCTTTATATATCCATCTTCTTTAGTTTGATTAAGATTTTCTTAGCGGGTTGTCAAGGACCAAAGACTTTAAATAAAATAAATGATATCAATTTCCATTTGTATTAAAAAATATAATTTTCAGTAAATGCTATATCAGGTAATAAACATATTATTTATTATATTTTAACAGGATAATATTTAACCCTATAACTACTAAAGGGTCCTAACAACCTTTTAAAATTAGTTTAAATAATGCTTAATAAAGGTATTCATTTTTATTAGACCATCTTGTCCCAGCCATTGACTTAAATTTGGAAAAAAAAATTTCAGCATATAAATTGTTTTCAACACTTCCTTTTTTCAACTGAAATGAAAATGAAGATAATTTTTTAAAATTCATAATCAAAGGTGTAAAGAATGAAATGTTACCTGCAAATTGCGTTGTGCTTTGTAGCATATCATTAAAAAACGCTTTACAGAGCTCAGAGGGATTGGAATGTCGAAAAATTGTTAAAATTTGTAATTGGGTTACAAAACTGGAACTACATTTCCATCAAATTGTTTCAAACATTCAAAACCAATGCACTGAGTTTGAAACATGAGTTATTCCCATCAGTACCTTAATTATTATTCTTTTGCTTGCATTGGCGATCGTATTTACCAGATATTAATTCACATGGTTTCTATTTTTGAGATCATATGGACAATTCGTTTCAAAAGATGCCAAAAAAAAAAAAAATACTTATTAGTCTCAAAAAATTTATGGCTGATTTAAATTATGACTTGCACGATAGAAAATCTATAACACTTTACAAAGCATAGAACTACTAAATTGAACTTGAACTTATTTCTTAGTAATAAATGCTCTCTAAGAAATGGTTATTCAAAATGTTAATTAATTTTTTAAACAAATTTATACTAAATATTGACGTAAAATGAATTAAAGTTTCAACGTTTTTTTCTCAAGAAGTCCAGAACTTATTATTGCACAAAATTTTTACACGCTTTAAAATTTCAAAAAAAATTAATTTAAGTTATATTAATTTTAATTCAATCTAATTTTTTCTCTGATTTTATTAAATATTTCAAAATATTTTAAGTATATTTTAAAGCAATATTTTACATTATTTACACACTGGATTTAAACTTGCAAGCATTTCGTACAATATAAAATACATTTTTATGACACGTAATCACTGCTTTATAATTAAGAGTATATTAAAAAAATAAAATAAAAACAAATGAATCAAGCCTAAAATATTGTCATGCGACGAATGTTTCTGTTTAAAGGTTCGAATCTACCTTATTTTCCCATTTTAAAAATGCTTTTTCAACAATTTTTACCTCGCATGTATGAAAATGTTTTCTTTTGAAACTTTTCCGAGAATAACTTCAGTATTTTTACATTTATCATTTATTTATTTGCGTTAGATAAATAAATGATTCCCTTCTCTCTACGTTGCAAAATTACAGTTAGCTCTTAGTATTAATGAAAACGATATCACTTCACGCACACATACAAAAAAAGTCGCATGGCGTAAGTATCGTTTTACAAATGACCTTGCATTATATTTCCTGTTTCAAGTCGGAGTGTGGAAACGTTGCTTTAGAGTGTGTTCCACTTTGCTTTCATTTGTTATTTTTATTAACTTCCTATTGCGAGTTACTAGAAATTTGTACTACAGACACTCGTTTTATATTAAGTAGCTAATGCGTTATTTGTTGGTGCGTATACTTGGTTGTATTAACACTTAATGTTGGTCTTTTGTTATTTTTAAATTCGCTTCGACCAGCGGTAAATATTGATTTAATTTATAGTTTAATTTATAGAAATTAAACTATAAATTTTTAGTTTAATTTATAGAAATTATTATGGTAAACTTGCAGCTAGTCCATCAACATGACAACCGCATTATTTTTTTCAGTAAAATTTTGAAACAGTTTACGTTTTTTCGCCAACCACGCCAAAATCCTGCCAACCAAACCAAAAATTTTCCAAGCGTTCATCATCTGTATGGTGTCGGGATTATCACATTTGTCAAGAAATCGTCAAAAAAATCCGACTTAAGTGACCACACGACGTAATTTTAAAATAGAATATTTTTTATAGTAATTACTACAAAATTTGATATTATTACGCTGGTAAAAGAATGAAACTTATTTGAATAAAATTCAAAATCGCTAACAATTTAACAAGATAGTTTATAATATACATTTATTTGTTCATTTTCTATTGATCAAGAATTTTACTCCAGATTATTAATCAAAAAAAGAAATTAAAGTTACTTTAAAATTGTACTCGAACATCGAAATCTATGTAGCGTTAAATATTAATCTACTTAATGTATGTTAAATAGTATCTAGTTTTTTTAAAAATAATATTTTATTAATTATTATTATTATATTTAATGCTGGAAGATACTTTGTCTGTTTAAATGGCTACTTCTTAAGTAAATAATCTAAAATTATTCCAGAAAAGGATGCGCCAATCAAATTTTTTATTGAAGTCTTTAAATGAAGGACAAATAATTTTGTATAAACAACAAAAATAACAAAAAAATATTTTAATTGATTGAAACAGGCTTTATAGATTTATTTTTTAAGAAACAACTCACTTAATTGCAAATCAGCTCAATTAATCAAATAAAATGAACTAATAAATTTTTAAATGAAATCTTTCAATGCTTCATAGATTTTTTTTATGATTATATTGATTTTCCAAACGTGTCCCATTAATATAAAGATTAAAATTAATCAGAGGATTAATTAAAATAAAATGTAAAGGAGAGATTAGAGCTTCTTGCTCGAACCTGTAAGTTTATAGTTTGATAATGCTTCGCTCTTGATAACTTTGTCTTGTCTTCGTCTGGCTTGATTGCAACAGCCGTTACAATATACGATTAATATATTACTCAATCTCAGAAAAGAATGCCGACCTAAAAATTTTATTAAGTTAATAAAAGCCAAAATGAAAATACTGCTTTGAAGTTAATGCTCAAAGAAATAATTTTTTTTATTAAAACTTTGAAATTGCAAAAAAGTACATGAATGAAAATAAGCCAAAATTATGGAATCGGATTGAATTTCAGTACAAAAATATTTGCTTGAAATTAATTTAGAAAAATTAATCAAGATTTAAAGAAAGATTGTACAGAAATAAAATTAATGTCACTAAAAACTAACTTATTAAACTTTAAAATGAAGTAAAAATGGCTTTTGAACAATAATATGTTCTGAAGTTATCAAGGGAAAACATTAAAAATTCAACTGTTTTTTAATTAAAAATGTTTCCTTAATGAAGCAAATTCGTAATCCTTTCTTAATAAGCACCTACTACCCAAGACGTAACTGCGTGTCACATTCTGTTTTTCTAAGCCCAATGGTCTCCTCTGTAGATCGTTTTAAACGATATTTTGCATCACGCAATTTGCATAAAATCTACCAGCTTAAAAACTGTTGTTACTTTTCAATAAATCTCAGCATGGTTCTTGAAGACAGCGCATTTATTAGACAAAGAAAACGAAAAGAAAAGAATACACATATTGACAATTACGCATACAGCATCATATTCAGCAGTTCGCGGGAGGAATGAATCAGAAGCGTAATCACACAAATATTTCTACGCGAGAAAAATAGTCCGCTCGCTTCATTTACCCCAACAAAAAAATTATGTTAAGATGCTGTCATGATTTAAAGACCAAATTGTGAAAAATGCATCAGTATAAATCAAGTTGTTTATAGCCTTTCATGTCAAATTTGAAGGATTTCGGTTTCTAAATTTTGGTAACAGCATAGTTTTACAAATTTTTGTTTTATATTTAATTAATTTATTTGGAAGAATTTCTAATTTGTGAAAAATTACACATACTAGAAAAAAACGTAGGATTTCTAAGTTGTGAAACATTTCATATATTACAAAAAGGAAATATTGCTTACACTCTTTTGTAACAGAGTTTTAAATATTTTACTGTTACACTATACGTAAAATACTACTACATAAACCTGAAATAAAGACTCTATATTCCTCGTAATATACCTCTGATGGAATAAAATAAAAATTCACGCGAATTCTTTTTCAGAGATTTAAAATTTCAAAACAAATGCAAAATTAATATTTTCTCATGTACAAAGTACACAAAGCAAAATTATTGAAATAGTAAAAAAACTCGAATTTGAGATTTTAACAAATCTTCACATTTCAGGCCTCCGTGAGTCTCCAAAACTCAATTTTGGAATTTGATCTGTGTATGATTTCGATAACTCAAAACCGCTTTAAGCTAAATGGATGAGATTTGGCGTATGATCTTTACCCAAATTTGTAGAAATGTATAAAAATTTGAATATCCTATTCTTTAAAATAAACTTTAATAAAAAATTATATAAAAATATTATAAACTATATAAAATTTATAATAAATCTTGAATTTAATTGGAAATCTGTTTTCTTGTCTGAATATAAGCTTATAATATATCTATAAAATTAAATGTTCTAGATTGATAAAATTTAGTATTTAAATTGTAGATCTATATCAAGTTTTAAACTACATTTGTCAAAGAATTGATAAAGTTGAAAAAGGTCAAAAGTTTTGCGTTTAGTTTCGACTTTAATATACCGTTTAAAAACATCCAAATCATACATTTCGTTTTCCTGTACTAATTTATTAACTACCTTCCAGTACCAAATATCGCACAAAAAATAGGCTCTTTCGTAATTATTGTTCGTCAAGGGCATGCGGTTAATAAATACAAACTACGTTACAAGTTTTTACAATTCTACATATCACGCAACTTTCGTGTGCAGGACTCAAAAAATAAATATCACAGCTCTCATGTAGTTCACAAGCTTTGCCCATGACTCACAATTTTATGCAATTCAGTTCAGTTCAGTTATATTAACGTCCCGTTTTAAGGCCATTTTGGGACGGACCTGATAATTTTGAACCACGATCAGATGACGAGGACGACACCTGGATTGGGCTCCCCACATGCACAATTTTATGCGAGCAAGAGAATTAGAGAATATGCGAGAAAGTTCCGGGGAGACCACTCTCCTGATTTTTATTTTACAAGGTGATTTTAATTGAATTTAATTGTGTTATTAATATATTTTATTTGCGTTGAATTATATAATATATTCAATGCAGATAAAATATATTAATCACGCAATTATAGATGAAACAAAGTACAGTTTCAAATAACATTTGAAAAAAATAAAATCCAAATAAAATATGTACAAAACTTAACAATAGGAGAGTTCTCCCTTCGACTTATTTGTATACTTAGATAATGTAGAATTTTCTTTTCTGTTCTCCATTTATCCTTCTCTATACCTTTCGAACTTATGAAGGAGGTACGATAGTGTCGAAAAAGAGGCGGCAAACCCTTAAAAATATAGCAGACCACAAGCGTGATTGCTCTTCCCCCTCCCCAATTCACACTTGAAGTGAGGCAAAAACATGCGAATTGTGCTTCGTAATTTAACAGAAAAACCAGGGAAAGTGGTCTCCCAAAAACTTTCTTGCATACTCTTTAATAAACTTCCCCGACCATTGGCGTACAATAGTCACAAAATATTAAATTTTGCCGTAAATTCAGCATTTTTATTAAATTTACTTTGTCATCCTTGGCAAGTTATTTGGCGACTAATCCCTGGCATGTCGTTAATTGTATTCAAAAATCGAGTTTGTGTTTTATACATGTTTTTTCTCAATCGATTAAAACAAAAATTTGGCATAAAGCTGCACTTGTTGTCACAAAATCCCATACCAAATTTGATGTATTTTAAGTCACTGCGTTTTTGGATTATCACATTTACATATATCTGAAAATACAGACCGCCGGACAGTCAATACTTTGTTGGATTTGACTCACAATTTAATAGGTGTCTACACTATAGATGTTAAATCTATGTACCGAATCTTATCTACCTAGCTCCCTTCGTTTTTTAACTATCGTGATTACATACATTCGAACAGCCGGACAGACGAATTTCCTCTGAACGGATTTTACATAAAATTTGATAAACATCTACAAATTTGGCTTAAAAACGATGTGTCAAATTTTAGTCGTCTAGCTCTAAATGTTTTTGTGCTATCGTTGTCATAGACAGACAGACGGACATTTTCTAAAAATGTGTTTTTCTAACCCAGGAAAGTCTGAAAAATGGAGATTCGTCAAAATCTCGAGTTCGAACTTTTTGACGATTATTATACTTTCTCTATATTACATATACCAGAAAGTAAAAATGAGTATGCATTTTGGATACCTTTTTCTTCTTCAACTAAACACTTCTACAATTTCAGTCAAGATATTGCATAGCAAATTTCATTTATTTGAATCGTGTTGTTGAGTTATCATTAACATTATCGTTGAGGATTGATCTCCTTTCGATGGATTTCATCGTAATTTTGATAGAATCTACGAATTTGGGTTTGGTTTAAAGTTCGATTATATCAGATTCCACCGTTGTAGTTTCATGTGATTTTGAGTTATCATGTTGAGAGAAAACAGAAAAATCCAGTTCCAAAAATGCATCTTTCAGATTCACAAAGCTTTGAAACGGTTGTAACAAGATTCGTCCAAATCTCGAAGTCAAATTTTTTCACAATTACAATTCTTTGTATCATTTCGATACGAGAAATTAAAGGGACAGAAAAACTAAATGTTAAGCAGAATAGCGAATAGAACAATGCAGAAAAAAGACGAGCGTTCATCATGGATTAAAAGCTTCGGATGTATTTTTTTTTCTTTTTTATTTAAAGGTAAATGCCTTTTATGAGCAGCTTATCTGAGGTATAAATACACGCGCGAGTATAGATTATAGCCGCCTTTTCACTAATGACATATTTTTATCACCTTGTTATCTTCTGACTCAGCTGAAATGGGAGGCGTAACAATGTATTCAGCAGCTGCTTGCAACAACTCGGTGTTTGTTTTAATTCTTCACTTACAAACTTAGCTATAGAAGGCAGTGTTTCACGTAAGTGATTTCGGATTTTTGTTGTAATTTTGTGTTGGTTTTTAACAAATTTTCTTTATAAAAAGAACGTACTTGTTATAACATACATGAATAACAGGAATATATATATATATATATATATATATATATTATTGTTTTGAATATCATTTTACAAAAACGTGTTTTGTAAAATTGGTATGTCTAATTTTCAAGAGTATTATTTTTTTTCTTGGCAAATTTTGTTTGATATGGAAAATGAAGTATTTCTTTTCTTAGTAAACATGTTAAATTATATCATTTCAATCATATTTATGCATATTTCGCAAAAGTGTTTCATTCTTTTTATTTATTATTAAAAATTAATTTCTTTAATTTTGGTCACTTTAAATAATATGATGAGAAATAAATTAAGAGAGCAAAAACTAAATCAGCAAACAACTTTTAAAAAAACAAACATTTTTATTATAGCATCCAGAACAGCATTTCTCATCGCTAACTCCAAGTTATTTAATTGAATATTGAATCTGAATTGCCATTGTCAAAAAAAAAAAAAAAAAAAAAAAATCACAGAAACAATTATGAAGGTTATAAAATAAGAAATACATATATCTTATACAATATACAATATAAATGCATCCGCCAATTAAAATTATTCTTTATTTATTTAAGATTATTTAATGTAATATTTGGTTTCTTTTTGGCGTATGCCCTCCTTCTTAAATATGCTTTTAAAATATCTTCACCTGTATTTGACCTTTTCAAATTTTGTAGAAAACAATTTTGTATTTATACATTTTTTTAGCATTTATAATTAAATGCATGAATGTAAAAAGTTATTTATATAATGAGATTTACTACTATTTTATAAAAAATATAGTCAGTAAACAAATACTACAATATATAAATTAATAGAGTCGCAGTATTCAGAATGGCAAGAAGTGGCAAATTAATGGCTGACCTTCAAGGGTCAACATTAATGGCCAAAGATACATAGATACAAAGAAAGAAACACATAGATAGTATATGGATAGATTTTTAACCTTAAGATTGGAAAATAATATGTGGATTTTTTTTTTCTTTATTACTTGTTATTTTAATTTTTTTTTTCACCAGCGTCTAAAAAAGGAAAGAAGGGAAAAATCATAGTAATAAAATGATCAATTCGACTGACATTGTTCAAAATGATCGGAACAAGCTTATTAAATGTTTCATTTTGTAATTCTTTTAGTATGTTCGTATCTATCTAGGTTTTCCAACATGTTAAATAACTTGTGTATATTTTACTTTATCTTAAGGCTCACCATATAATGTATGCTAATTCATTAAATATGGAAGCAATCGCAAAATTAGAATAAATCAAAAGGGAAGTTAAATATCTATTTTTTAATGCAATTACTGTTATTTCCGTTCCTGCATTTTACTATGACAACTAAAATAGAATTTTAAGTTATTTAGAACTATGCGGTATTTTTTCTCTCTCTCTTCATGTTTTGTTGTATAAGCATATTTACATTTGCGATACAAATAATTTTAAAAGAATTAAAATTTTAACGTAATATAGTATTGGATGCATTTTTTCCTCTAATGCTTATTGAGAAGAAAACTTTATTTGTATACTCAGAATTTTCGATTTGACCTTTGCCTTATAACTCAGATAGCCCATGAGGCGTGGTTATATAAAGAAAATGGCACTTTAAAGACATCTCGTTACCCGAACGTCCATAGTAGGATTAAACATTTTATCCGTTAGATATTTCACATCCACTGAGCTCCAAAAACGGAGGAGACAAATTTCCAAATTCATTATTCTTAAATGCCAAAATCAGAATCCTTCCATTAATACCTCCACAGTTCCATAGCATTTGTTGAATACTTCAAAAGTTTATTGAAATTTTGTGATAGAAAATTATGACAATACTGACAGGCATTGGATTTTTACGTAGCTTGCACATCATTCAAATAAACTCTTAAACCAGCGAAGTGGTCATCATGAAACTTCTTCGCATGCTACCTAATAAAGGTGATATCCTCCCTTCCCAATGACCTTGAACGTGACCGTAAATATATTATTGGTCAAATTTTTATTTTCAGGGTACATTGCATGAATACTTTATGCTATGAAGAAAATCGGGTATGCATTTTAAGCATGTTTTTTTTTTTTTTTTTTTTTTTTTCTACCGACCGAGTAAGGCTAATTTTGGCACAGAACTGTAATTGTAATTACAAGATCACATATCAAATTTTATGTATTTAAATTGTTGTGTTTTTGAGTTGTTACGTTTATGTGCATGCAAATGTATAGACCGCCAGACGACCAGCCTTTTGACCGACCGAATTTGATAAAAATTTATATATTCGATGTTGAAACTGTGAACCAAATTTCATTTATCCAAGTCGTTGTTTCATCGCGTTTATATATTTGCACGAAAATATAAACTAACGGACGGTCAACTTTTAGAAAAAATTGGTTTCAAAATTTGACAAAAATCTATTCATTAGATGCTAAGACTTTATGCAAATTTCATTTATTTAAGTTGAAAACTTTTTGAGGTATCGCGTTTATTTACATGTGAAAGTATAGGCAAACGGTCAAGAAATTTGCTGCAAAATTTAGTACTTCAAATGCTAAATCTGTATACCAAATTTTATACATCTAGTTTTTAAATTTTGTATTCATTGTATTTCTTCGTACTTGGACAGCTAAACAGACATGCAATTTAGTACGTGTACAACAATAGGTGTGAGAATGAATGACGTTTAAAATTCAACAAAAATCTATAAATATGATGTAAAGATCATACTCCAAATTTCATTCGTTTAGGTCAAAAACATTTTTGAAATATCTTGTTCACGAACAAACTCAAATAAATCCTAAAGTGTTTTTCAGTTTCAAGAAGATCTGAAGCGTTGAAAGTTGTCAAATTCTCGAGTTCGAATTTTTCCACAATTACAATCTCTTTGTGTACTTTATATACCAGAAAAAAAAAAAAAAAAAAAAAAAAAAAAAAACAGACATTTTTCTTATTGATTTAAGTGTCCTGCTAAAATTTTTTAGAATTTTACTCCCCCCCCTCTTTTTTTTTCTTTCTTTCTTTTTCACAATTATAGATTTTACTGTTTCAGTGGAATTCAAGGTGTTTTCAGTTTCATCAAACGTTTAATTAAGGGATTTTTTTCCATTTTTGAAAGTTAAAGAAAAATTATTTTGTTCATTATTCTTCTAATTTACAAGAAGTGTGAAAAATTGAAATTAGTACCGCGAAAGTTAAATAACAAGACAGTTATTTTTTAACAACGCTATGATGTCATGTAATTTGCTCCGTAGGATATTCATATATCAATCAACAGAGCAATCATAACGCTTTTAAAATAACGTATTAATTTTGATGCCTGTCATTATTCGAAAAGTAAAAATCTTTCCTGACGTAATCATGAACAATTAGGTGAGTATAAGAGATTTACTAACATTTCCGACTCACCAGCTGGTCGCCAATGGCAGCTGGGATAGAATAAAAATGAAAAGAAATGGAATGTATCTGATTAATTCAAAAACATAAATCCTATGAGAAAAATTTCGTAGAATTCTGTATTATGTGATGTTTTTTGTTGTAGCGCTGTGTTTGGTTTTATATTATTATGCTTGGAAGTGGCATTTTCAAATTTAGTTTCAAGTATTCTGAATTATGTTTTTTAATTATGGAACCAAATTAAAAATAAAAGCCTATCAAGTCCTGATATAGTTATTTCATTTTATTTTTCATAATTTGCCGCTCTGAAAATTGAAATGTTTGTATAATTATTTAATGAAATTTCTATAATACGTCCATTGCATATAAATTTTACTTTAGGTGTATAAATAAATTTATAACATTATTGCTAAATTTTTACTTACTGGTATTAAATATGGATTTTTCTCTGAGACAATGTGTAAGTACCTTCGAAATATATTCATTAAATATTTTTGAGACCTTTTGCGCTTTCGTATACAAATCTTGTAATCAGAGCGAACAAAAAAAAATCGATCTCAAATTTTGATGAATTTCCATTTTTTATAGCCTCTCCAGAGAATAATTTTTGGAATTATGTATGTTGGTCTGTTGTGAATACGATAACTCAAAAATATAATGAGGTTGCTGCATGAAATTTGGTATGTGGCTTTTTATACTAAGATTGTGAATTTTTATCAAATTTCGGGCAAAAACCGCCTGTAGCAAATTTGTCAGTCCACCTATCCGTGTAAACAACATAACACAAAAGCCAAACAGTTGATGGATGTAATTTAATATGCAGTTAGATCTTTATAGTTCCAGCTTTGTATTAAACTTAGGATTGGATATCTGTTTGTGTGTTAAGGCAAACAGTCGAAAAAGCAATGATTTAAACAAATAAAATCTAGTAAGTTTTTTTTTTAAAACCAAAGTGTTTGTATCTGTATTAAATCCTCAATCCAATCTTTAGGGTGGAAGATGTTCTGAATCTATATTTGTAATGCATAATTTCTAATTAGTATACAAGAAAGTTTGTGTTGAACTAGTAGCGAGGAAGGACACTATTACTGCTTAGAGAGAAAAAAAAATCTGTTTGTAAAAAAAGGAAGAAAAAAAAACTAATAATGCGAGATTTGAAACTGAATAATGCTTCAGGGTTATTTAAACTATTCATTAATTATTTCATAGAATTAATATTTGCTACGTTAAATATCAAATATTGCTGTTAGTATTATATTTAATAAAGCACTGCATTTTTAAAATTCAATAGATATCGTATATAAGCAAGCATTTTATTTATTTGTTTTTAATTTATGCATAATTTTCACCCTGATCACTGGTGCGAGGAAAGAAAGATCCGAGGACATGCTTGAGCGATTCTTAGAATGTGACAAAGAATTCAACTGAATTGCTTTCTTAACGGGACGCCCTCTGCTTTTCCCTTTTCGAGTAGACTCTAGGCAGACTCATAAATACAAACCCAGCGTAGTTTTGGTTTGTTAACGACAATCTTCGTGGTGTTCATTAATTGATATAATTGAAGCTTTAAGGTGAAATCTTTTTTCCAAAACTTCTGTCAGTTAGAGGGAGGGTGGAAGAGATCTTAATGTAACAGAATTCTGCTAATGGACTACTGTCTCTGATATGACAATAATAGGATGAAAAATAGATTCATCGCAAGATTTAGGCGCGTTGTTTAAATAGCATACAGCTATGAAAGATTTGAAATGATGACGTTATATCTTAAGAAACTGATTGTACGTAACTAAAATGAGACATAACATTCTGTCAATTAGAAAAACAAAGCAATTGAATCGCAAAAGATAATTATTTATTACTATGCTGTCTTTTGATTTATGCTGCTTTGATTTCTTTACTTTCCTTTTTGCTGTCATACTGTTTACATTTATTTGATTTATCGACCTAAACACCGGAATAAGTAGTAATAATTAAGGTGTGAAAAATAATAATTGGAGTTCTATTTTTTCCAGGTTTTGTCAATTTATTTAATTATAACAAATCCGTAGCAAATTAAAAATGATTAATATTCCTTAATCAAGAAGGGATACAATATTTCATAAATTTTAGAATTTTAATTTTCTTTTCTTTATATCATTAATACTATTATTCAGTTCCATGGAAAATATTTTAATTGACTATTTATTTTTAGGCAACTTTCAAAGATGGCTACAAAACCAAGCACCTTTAAAAGATTGATGGTACAGAAATTGACATCAAATTTCCGCGATGCTGTTTCTATAGAAACTTCCGAAATGTGCCATCCTAAAAAAGGAGAAATATGTGTGAAAAATAAGTGAGTAAAATTACCATACTTTTTATCCCTATGTTAGTTTGTATTGAATTATGAGAAAAGTCAGTTTTATTAGTAAACATATTTTGTTGTTTCATTAACTTTTAAAATGTTTGTTTTATATTTTATCACACTTTATACATAAATCTTAGTGAGATCATATTGTTTTCTAGACTGATGTTGCTATTCTCTAAAAATGCATATAAAGATATATGTTAGCTCATAAGTGTCTAAATTATCTGCAGTGTAGTATTTTGTTTACTATACTTTTATTGAAAAGAAGCAAGTATAAGATAATGTAGAAGTCTTGGGTGTCAATCTTAGATAGCTTCATGAGTCAAAAACTATTGTATTTGTGTCATTTCTTAAAGAGAAATAGTATAAGGAGATGTGAAAATGTCAACCTTGGACAACATTTATGCTTGTTATGCTGCTGTTTGCCTATTCTATCAGGATTTTACTTTACTATAAAATATTTATGACAATAAGGAGAGAAAAACGCACGCAATTCTTTCAAAAACACTTTTTCTTATTATATTTTCTATTTTCTCTTTGTTAGAAGTGTAATTGAGCATCCATATATTTACAAATTCTCTTGTATTTTGTTTCATTGAAAGTTGATTTTAGTTTTCTTCCAATTATGATATTTTCTTAATATTTAATGATTTATTTAACTTTAATTTTAATGGAAAATCTTTGGCAGATAAAACAGAATAAAAAGATTTCAAATGAATATATTTGTAGTCATAATATGATTAATTTGGTGCTTTTATTTGCTATCACTTTGCAGCTGTATCCAAGTAGAAAACATATGATTTTTCTTTTTTATATAAAATAATTTTTTAACTTAATAGCTTGCATGTTTTTAAATTAATGAAATAGTAACATATCAAATTACATAGTTTGATTTAATGCAATTATGTAGTCAACTGAGGTAATAAATGCTTATGAAATATAGTTTTATTTTAATTAGAATAATTAGTCTGCTAATTTTGATTGTATGAGAAAATCTGTCAGAAGATCTCAATGAGAAATGAACTCATCTCATTCTTTATCCATATATTACTGATATACTGCAAATGAAATTGATGGAACTCCTTGGAATAATAATACAATCAATATCACTGATTTATGTCATCAAAAATTCCCCCAAAACTTTGTTCAAGTTTATTGGTTAACTTTTTATGAAAAATTAATCGATTATTAATTCAACATGTAAATAATCTCATTTCTCAGATATGTAGGTATCAATGCCACAGATGTTAATATGACCAAAGGTAGATATTTTGTCAGTGGCAAACCACCATTTGGAATTGGATTGGAGGTAATTTTTATTATTGATAAATGAATTAGTGCATTTATTAGTTTTAAAGATACTGAAGTCTATTTTAGTATTAAAATATGTCATAAAAACTTATTTCTTTGAAAATTGGAATTTTGTGTGTTTAAATAAAAATACTATTAGGAAGTATGATTAGTTTAATGAATTTTTAATTGTCTTTTTTGTCTTCTCAAACTTTGTTTCTTTATAGAAAATTAATGATTTGTACAGTATAAAAAATTTCAAATGTTATCCATTCCTCTTTTAGACTAGTTATTTATTTAAAACAAAGAAAAAAAATCTGTAGAATTATGTTAACTTAAATATTTTTGCAAAATAAAAATAAATAAAAAAATAAAGGACAATCACAAAGTCTTTGGTTTGTTATAATTTTAAATTGTATGTGATATTTAATACATTTATGGTGATACAGTAATGCAAATTATTTGAAAATTCCTGAAATTAACTTTTGTTACGAACGTTTTTAAAATCTGAGAAAAAATTTTGATGGTATTTTGAAATGGGAACATCTAAATGTCAATTATGATACAGTAGTTCAAGTTTAGCTGTTTCAATTATCTATGATGTTTCAATCAGTAATCTTTTCTATATACAAACATTTATTGCTTGTATATCAAATTTATGATGATTATATGAAGAATATAAGGGTTTTTATAAATGATTTTGCTTAATATATAGATGTTCTTGATTAAATATGTACAAAGTTCAAGTATTCACAAAGACATAATTTTATTTATAATTTTTATTCAAGATTTTAAGCATTGTTTTTTTAAGCTTATTTTTTGATATCTTATCTTAAATTTCTGTGAACAGTTCTTTATTTATCTTTATTTTAAGAAACTTTTAATTTTAATTAAATTTTAGGAACAAGCTCTTTTATGATTCGACTTTGAAAATATTCCCCTTTCTTATATGATTTACTAGTTAATGGTTATAATTTTATGTACTGTTTTACTCTCGGATCTTTGAAGCAGAAGCTGTTTTTAAGAAATCTACTACTTTATTAAATATTGAATTTGATTTTGTTTTGTACTGCAAGACTAATATATGTGAAATAATAAACTCAAAATTTTAAGTTTTGCAGTATTTTAATACAAGCTAGTGATATATACATTTAATAAAACATTTATGAATTTGCTTTAGTGATATTGATGTGTCTGTGGATAAATAGTCAGAATTTTAATGATATAAAATCTCATTTTTTGTTTGATAAATATATTTTAAATATGATTAAACAATTTATAGCAAATTTCATAGATTATAACAAATTCCATAGTTTCACCTTTGTATTTAATGATTTGCTCGAGTGGAATGATACTTGGAAATTGATGATATACCATTGAATGTTATTTATCTTTTAGTATACTTAAATGTAAAAAAAAAAAATGTTGAAACATAAGTCATTGTTATCATAAAAGATAATTTTTTTTAAATTCTTAATATCTTTTTTTTTAATAGGCTGTAGGTGAAATAGTAGAAGTAGGAGAGGATGTGGAGAATTTAAAAGTAGGACAATGCATTGCCTATTTCAATTCTAAATGCAACTCATATGCAGAATATTCAGTAAGACTTTCATATGTTTACAGTATTCCATAAATAAATTGAATTGCTTATATGAAATGATTGATTAACAATATAAAGAAACCATTTATATTAAGTATTTAGATTTACTCACTAAGCACTGTTAATGTAATCCTAAATTTTCTCAATTAATTATTTTTATATATAAAATATAAGGTATATTAAAAGTGATATGTACAATAAACTAAAAATCATTTCTAATTTAGAAACTACGTGAATATTTATATTTAATTTTTTTGATTAATTTTATTAGAAAATGGTCTTTTATATTTTTAATATTTTCTCCCCCCAAAGATCAATTAGTTTGATAGTATTTTTCTTGAAATGTCATATCTGAAAGATAAATATTATTCCTTTTTGAATTTTATTTATTAAATCTTTCCATTTTAGTGCATAGAAGCTACAGGAGTATTTGTTATACCAGAAGCAACCCCAAGTTACCTTGGCCTAATAGTGAGTGGTTTAACTGCCACTATTGGATTGGATAAGGTAAAGTTCTGTTATTTTATTTCTAATGATTTTTTATCGAAATAAAATGAAATATCAACAATTAATTATTAGAAATAAATGAAATTAAAAGTATCTTTCTCATATATTCTAAATATCTTCAATTCAACCTCTCAACCTATCCAAGCATATGCATACACTTTTCAGAGTTTGTTTTATTTACGCACACATATGTATGTTTTCTCAAAACATACATATGTTCCTCTTTAATGCAACCTCTAAGTATTCAACCACACCTTGTACTTTGGAATCTAATAAAATGCCCTTGAAGGGGAGGGAGGGGTCTCGTATACCCATATCTTATAATAGAAAAAAAGGGTAAGAGTATCAGGGAAAAAAATCTGCAGTTATCACTTATACAAGTATGCCAAGTTTTTAAAATTTTTTTTGCTATGTTTTATGACACTTTATTTTCAATTTATTTAAATGAATATATCTGATAATGAATGTTTTTGATCCTCTTTTGGATAAGATATTCTGCGTTTTAGATTATATATTCTGCATTTTAAATTTAGTATTTAGTAATCTTTTCATTATAAAAATAAGTGACTGCAAAACCTTGATCTGCTTTTTTTTTAAATGCACTTTGTCTTTGTTTTTTGCAAATAGATTAACACCGAAGAATGGATTACACAAAATTTGTTTTTTGCAAATAGATTAACACCAAAGAATGGATTACACAAAATTTGTTTTTTGCAAATAGATTAACACCGAAGAATGGATTACTCAAAATTTCTTTAGTAATTTAGAAACTATCAATATTTTTCTGCTCTTTTTTACAGATGAGTTTTCATGTGTTAGAATATTCTAGCATTTCATTTACTTTAAAAACCATCCAGCATTTCATTTACTTTCAAAACATTTAAATATATTATTTTTTCTTAAAAAGCTGTTTTTAAATGGCATTTCGATTTATGTATTTAAAAATGAGCTAATTCATCTTGTTGAATGTCAAATTACTTTTATTATCATTTATTGTAAATATTTAGAAATGATTCAGATTTTTTTAAAATGGAATTGGATATAATTAAGATTAATCACAATCATGATTTTTTTACATCTGAATATTCATATACTAAATGATAATTAGAATAAGGAAAATCTAGCATTCAACTAATATTTTGATTTGGAAAATAAGGATGCGAACACCAATTATAAAGAACAATCTAATACTTGACATTTAATGGCACAGACATTCATGGACAGATGTAAATTAAAATAAAACTAGATGTATTCTAAACAACAGATTCTAAATGGTTTGTAAGATAGTTGGATACAAGAAGAATCTGAAAGTTTTTGCATCATAAAATTTATATATAAAGTATAACAATTCCATTGCAACAGTAAAAGAGAATAGGCTTGGTGTGGGCTTGTGTTAGTTAACACTTTCTAGGGCTGTGGGAAGTATGCTCCCCACCAAATTTATTAATCTTTGTATGAAATTATGTAGGTTGGCATAAGTTCTGACAAATTTTTTTAGTAAGTCAGAAACTTAGATGCTTCAGTTCTTTATCTCAGACAAAATGTTTCTTGATTTGTTACTTAATTATTAATTAACCAAATTAATTATTTAATCAAATTAAATTTATCTAATAAGCTAAATGAATCCTTTTTCTTTTTCTAATTTCAAGCCTAAAAATATTTTAACATAATATGACTAGAAAAAAATGGCCCTTTAAAGGGCTAAATTATTTTCTTAAAAGTTGGGCATATATTTTTCTACAGAGATATTTTGTAAATGGTTGGAATGAATTGGATACTTATTAACTTAAAGTAAACTTGCATTTTTAAATAGTTTTTGGAAGAGAGTTATATGCAAATGTTTTTTAAATACATGCATTAACTGTATTTTAATAACTTATTATTTTAGCATGCATAATTTTATATATTGTAATTTGTTGACTGCTAATACACTGTTTAACTCATATAAATTCTTTTAATCCAATTTCTGTTTAATTTATAAATATTTTAGGCTGCTAGGATTATGGCTGGTGAAACTGTCCTCATCACTGCTGCAGCTGGTGGAGCAGGCCACATAGCTGTATGTATCAATTATTTAAGAAAAAACGCCTTATGTATTTTATAATTAAAGAATTTAAATAAATGTAATTTAGATCAACCATGATGTTTCTTAATTATTTAAATTGTTTAATATTGTTGAAAGGAGTTTGAAAGTGTAGTTACAAAAGTGCATTACATATAAAGCACACAATTTGTTTGTCTTTTCTACTAGCTTGCTTATTTTAACTAAATCGTAAGTACTCATGCCTATATAACTGTTCTTATGAAATTTCTAACTTAAATTCTGAAGTTAAATAACTAATTCCAGAATTTTTGAAGTTTAACTTTTGCTACTATCTTGGAATGTATTTTGTTCTAAATCATAAGAGTTTAAATGTGTAGATTGAAAGAGAACATCTAGAATTTTAAATATAGTTCTTTAGTGAATATAATTTTTTATCAATATTGATATCTTTCGACATTACTCGCATATTGATAATTTTTGTTATAAAAATTCTTATTAAATATTTCATTTTTTTTAAATTATGGAAATAAATTTATTGTTTTTTTTTAATGTATTCATATTAATCTCTTCAATGGCTATTGATTTTGCTAATTCTCTCATTTGGCATCTGTAACTGAAGAACTTGCTGCTTAAAATGTTCTTTGGTATTTGAAGTTCTTTAACTTCTTTTTTTTTTAATGTTAAAGCAAAGCTTTTATGTTTATGCTCTATTGGATCTATTTTGTTAGCATTTAATGATTTTTCTTTTTTTCTTTTTCTTTTTTTTTTTTTACTTCCTCTAGCTTATGAAAGGAATAATATAAAAAAACTATTATTAAAAAGAAATTTATATAAATGGCTTAAACATAATTGAACCTAAGTAACATGATAATGTGTTTATTTATTAAATAATTTTATATTGGTTTGTTTTTGTTTTAAGTCTGAAGATAGTTTTTATAGTTTTAGTATTCAAAATGAAATTGAATTTGTGAAAATGTTTTAATAAAAAATATTTTCAATTAATATACTTTTGTATCATGCATATTGAAATTTCATTTATAAATGCAATTTAACTGAAAAATGTGCTGATTTCTAGACAAGAAATTTTATTTAAAAATCAAATTATTTTAGGTGCAGTGGGCTAAAGCTGCTGACTGTCATGTTATTGGAACTTGTTCCACAGAAGAAAAAGAAAAACTTTTAAAGGTAATTAAATAAGCCCTGTGAAAAGGAAAAGTTCTTTTAATGGAATTTGCTTGATTGTAAAAGTATGAATTGCAGTTTTATTGTAGAATATTAATATATGTTTTGATTTAATATTTTTGTATTTATTAGGATCTTGGATGTGATCGAGTTATCAATTATAAAAAGGAAAATCTCGCAGAAGTTCTAGCAAAAGAATACCCAGTAAGTTCTCCAGTAATTTTGTAAATTATCATTTTAGGAGTATTTATTATTAGTATTATTATTTAGAAGAAAGTTTATTTCAAATCATTTTTATATATTTGATTATTTTCATTTTGTTAATTTACAATGATAAATTAACCAATTTTTAAATGTTAGTATAGTTGCTGACATTTTTTTGATTTCTTGAAATCTTTTAATTTTTTAGAAAGGAGTAAATGTGGTTTGGGAAACAATTGGTGGCCAGGTGTTTGATGATTGTTTGAAAAATTTGTCCCTTAGAGGTAGACTTGTTGTGGTTGGAGGCATAACTGGGTATAAAACTGAAGAAAAAGAAGCATTAATTAAAAGAGATCTATCAACCTTACCAGAACAAGTAATTCTTTAAAATCTATTTTTTACTGTAATAATATATAAATGTTTTGCTATATTTATATTTCTTCATGTTGTTTAAGTATATATATCCTTTACTATACTTGGTATATTGATTATTAAAGCAGTCTATCCTATTTTAAACATGTTATTACATTAGCCTCATTCATTCAGTGATTTATCTCTTGTTTTCCTTCTTTTTCAAATGATAATTTGCAGTTCTATAGCTGGGATATTTGTGATAAGAAGCACTAGTTCTGAAGAGTACCTTAGTGTTTCTGTTGTTTTTATAATACCATACTCAACACTTTTTTTTTTTTTTTTTTTGCAATAGTTCATAATACATTAAATAAAATGTTTAAACTGCATTCTTTTGAACTTATTTTACGTAAATCAAAATTTTGATGAAAACAATTAAATTGTTAGTGTGTATTGAATTCCTATTGAAAAATTTTTCAATAGGATTTAGATACGCTATTTTTTTTTATTGTCTCTTATAAAAACATATATATTTCACGCACTTATTTTGAAATATTTTGAGATTTATTACACTTCAAAAATTTCTTAAATACATAATACCTAATTTACTTAAAATTTACATACACATACTGCTTTAAATAATGTAATGAATTATATTTTGTGTTTCAGTCAATGAATGTAGCATTAAAAAAATGAGAATCTTAATTTTATATTGCACCCCAGTTATATTTACTTAAATATTCTTTCCACAGTAAAATTTTGAATTAAATAAAGTACCGCTTTTCTACATGTAATATTGATCAACTTGAATCACACTATTTAAAAAAGTTTTATCGCATCTCAATGAAATTTAAGGATGATTATTTTATCATTCAGCTCCATTTCCTTGAAGAAATTGCTGATTAATCTAAAATGATGAATGAAAAGCTTCATAACTTGGCCAGTTTTGACCACCGAAGAATGGAACTTTTTTTTAAACATTTTAATCTGGTAAAAATATTTTACTATATATTATCAGGGAATTTTGTAAGACACAGAAATTGTATGAAAATTTAGATTCCATAATTTTTTCAGCTGTACATTACCTGAAATATAATCTTTTTTCAGTTAAAACATATTTCCAATTAGGAATATATGCCTAATTCAAATAGTTTAAAAATTATTTGTTTTTGGACTTGTTTAGAGTATTACGTATAGAAAGATAATTAAAAAAAAAAAAATCTTTTTCTGATTATTAGAATATTGTCCCACTTCCGAGTATATAATAAGGATTTTTTAATAGCTTTGCAATCCCTTGTTTTATAATTTATTATCTGTTTCTTACTAATATAACTCAGAAATTTAGACTTTATATTCAATGTTAATTAGCATATACCATTGTGATAATCATTATATTTGTTAATTTAAACAACTGTTTAACTCTTCATATGTTATTACCTTTCATATATCCTAATTGTTTTCATAGTACAGCATTTGTATTGTCTAGACACAAAATCTTCATCAATAATCTTTTAATAATTTATATTATTTAATAACCATTTTTTTTTTCTAAAATGATTTTAAATGATGATTAAATTTTAAGAATGTAACTAATTATATGCATTGTTCTCAAAACAGTTGCTTTTCAAATCTGCTGCTGTGATGGGCTTTCTGGTTTTAGCATACATTGAATGTTTTGCTTCATACTTTAAATTTATGTCTGAAAGTATTGAATCTGGAAAACTAAAAATTTTGACTGATAATGGTGAAAAGTCTACAGGAAGTGAATTTCTTGGCATGGAAGGTATCATCAGAGGAGTTGAGGTATGTTATTATAAGATTTTTTCTTTTAAGTATTGAATTTATCTGATTGGATACATTAGTAATAATATTTAATTATATGAAATTATTCATTTTTAGTTACTGAAAAGAAATTTCTACATTGTGTAAAAATTGGTAAATGCTATATAGCTTATGCTTTAATAATTTTATTTAACTTTTATATACTTTATCTAACATGGCCAGTTTCATGTTTGTAAAAACTGATTTTTTGTATACTCATTGATATGTTAGCTTAAAAATTTTGTAAATATTAGCGTTTTTGATGAATATTATTAAATATTTCTGACAATCCAATTATTAAATTTTAATTCAATATGAGTCGCATCATCTGGTAGTAAATTTATGAGGAAATTGAAACAGGATTTCGTATTCCTTATAATCTAATTTAATTGGTTATAAGAAATGAAGTTAAATAATAATTATATTTTACTACACTAATCAGTCTATTTTTAAAATGTTCTTATTAAATTAATTTTCCTTTTATACTAATATCTAAACACCATTTCTTTTTTTATCTTTTTAGCACTTACATTCTGGAAAGAGTAGTGGAAAAGTAATTGCAAGGTTATACTAAATCTTTGGATAATGAAGAACGAAAGATTCTTGTTTACTTTGTAATCATGGGAAATTGAATCGCTTGTTGTTAATCATTTGCTCTGCAAAACAATTTCTATTTTCTTAAAATAAATTGTTGAAAATAAAAAGTGAATGCAGAATGGACACTCTGAGAATTATTTTATTTGATGTTTGTCATATTGGAATGTTTCATTATGTGAAATTTTCCACTGTTAATATATATAGATAGAAATTATTATTATGTATGTGTGCTTACAAATTCAAAATTTTGCTAATTACATGCAAAACATATAGGAGAAGAATTTAAATAAATTAAACTATTGAATCTGACATAATACATTCTTCACTATGCAATGAGACGAGAATCCTTATTAATAATAAAGCTGAATATATCTCTTGCTATTACAGACCAGACCATTTGACATACAACTACAAATTTGGCACATATTTACCTTGGAGGATAAGAATGTACACCTTAGAGAGGTTTTTCGGAAATTTTAATTAAAATTTATTTAAGCTGAATATTGACGTTTTCCAGTGATTAGCATCTGGCATAATTTGGAACATTATGCAAAAATGAATTTTATTCAATTGTAAAATTTAAAATGATTTTTTAATTATACCAATTAAATAGCCATGCACATTTTTTCTGAATTTTACTTTTTTTGTCCACTTAAATTGCCACTTTGAAATGTAAACCATTTTCATTGATTTGTGAAATATTCGGTCATGTGATTTTCTTATATTGTTGAAAACTAAGAAAAAATAATATTCTTTTTATCTGTGTAGTTTATAAGAAAAAGAAATGAAGTTACAAAACTACGAAGATTGAAAGACAAATCAACCACACATTATCGTTTTTAATAGCACTATAATGTTATGGACTGTCTACTTTAGAAAGGTTCATGTACACAGTAAACAGAACTTAAATAAGGCAATTAAAATAACACAACTTTAATGTCTGCAATTTTACAACATCATAGATATGAAGTAATATCTAAAGGATTTATCTAAAACCTATATTTCCAGTCAGTTAGCTGATCATCAGAGGCAATTAATATCTAATAAAGTGAAACCTTCTTATATTGACAATCTGTGTATTGTTTAGGATTCTTGATTCATTAGTAAAAGAAATTACTCTTTATGAAATACAATTCAATATGTAGAAATAAAAATTATATGTACTTAAATATATTGCCATCAAAAGATGATTATTTTATTCACAAAGACTAAAAAAAAAAAAAAAATAAGAACCTTAAAAAAATTTTTATCATAAAAGAAATTCTTGCAAGACCAAAAATCGTTTACTAAAAAGCAATAAATGCTTTGCAATATGTCATATACTTTTAGCTCTTGCTTAATACTTCTCTTACCTTTTTTTTTTTTTTTTTAATCTTAATTTAGAGCTATATTTTTATTTTGAGCTTAGCTTCAAAATGTTTTAAAAAATAAAATTTCAATAAGCATGACATCAATTTAAAAAATTCATTATTTTTATATTTTAAAAAAATATCTTTTGTATGATTCTTTTAAATGATCATTTAACCCTAAACAATTAACATGTAATTGTTTTTCATTAGATAATGAAGCATTTATTATATGTATTTCTCTGTATTGAAATTTCTCTATTCTAAAAAGTTTTTTCTCCCTTCCTTTCAAAGCATTTGCTTTTCAAAGAATGCCATTTAAAATTATATTTAGGAATTTAATTATATTTAGTGATTTCACTGAATATAATTTACTTTTCATTTCTTAGTAAGTTTTACAAATTACTAAAAATACTTTAAAAAAAATTCTTTTAGAACAACAGAGTTGAAAGAAAAATTAAATTTGTTTATAAATATTATATAAGGTTCTATGGAGGATGTCAACTGAATTATGGTTTAAAATTCTGTTATTTACTGAATTTTTAAATTAAAAAGTAAAACATTTAGACTTTTTTAAAAAACCTCAATTTTTCCATCATTTACTTAAAATTTGCTTTGTTGCATTCAAATAGGAAAAGTCTCATATTTGATGAATAAACTTGCATATTATGCATTACTGATAAATTTTTAATGCCTATAAATAGCCCTAGTGTTGCTTCAAACGGGACGTTAATATAACCAAAACCAAACCAAACCAAAAATTTTAATGCCTTCATGGCATATGTTGCATCTCTTTTATATAAGCTATTAGTATAGGTTATAGTCTGCTTGAAATGACCAAAAATATTCGAGAAAATATTAGAATGCAACTTAATAATTATTAAGAGTCATTTGGAATATACAAAATGTAAATCTTTAATCTGTAATATAGGTGAAACATTGATCTATATCTGGTATAACAGATTAATTTGGTTTGATTTATGTTAAGATAAATTTTTAAAGATAATTTGATAAATTGCTTTTATATTTATTTTCTTCCACTCAGATGCATATCACACAATTATATAGATACATAAGCTTGGAAAAGAGTAAAATATTGCTTACAAAGTATGAAATTAGGCATTCTGTAGAATGCTTAGAACTAGAATACAATGTTTGAAATTATTCATATTTCACACATTTCCTAGGCATTCTATAGAATGCCAAATGAGAATTTTTTATGGTTCATTATTTTTTCAGAATAAATTGCATTTTTGCGGAATGCATGCCATTTATATAAATAGTTTTATCAGGATCTTTTTTAATACTTTGCTTAAATAGCGTCTGTCATTTTATAGAATGCTTAAGTATTATATACAATGCCTACGGAAAGTATGTAATAATTCTTATACTTTACCTAAAAACGGTCCGACATTATTACAATGAATAGGCTTTCTATAGAATGCTGGCATTTCATACTTTGCCAGTAACATAAATATCGAATGAACACATACACCGAACAAGGCTACACAAAATTAATCGAGAATTGGTACAATAATTAATCGATCACGAGAGATTACTAATTGTTAATGTAAAAAAACAAATTTGAAGCAAGGTTAAAAGCCACACGCTATTTTTTTATAATTTTTTTTTCTTGTTGGATTTAAGTTAAACAAGCAATAACTGTTAGGGCATTGACGCTTTGTGACTGTTTTTTCTAAAAGTTTCTTGCAAAATATTCCGGGCAAACTGTAATCATATCATAACAAGCTTTTATATGACATTATTATTCTAATTTTTTTTTAATGAAATTCAGCATTAATCTCAATCTCGATTGATTTACGGCTTTTATTTAACATGATAATGTTAATAAACTGGTTTAGTATTTGTAAATTGCGAAATACATAAAAGAAAGAAAAAAAAAAAAAAAACACGAGCACAATCCTCTACAGGGTAGATGGTTGGATTTAGAGCTACCGAATTAGGGATAATTACATCTTGGCTATAAGTGTCCCTAAGAAAGAGTTTTTCAAAAATTTTATTAGATTTTTAATTAAATATATCTCGTAATTTTAAAGTTTTTCCTCAATAACTTTGAAATATATTATGGATAAAAATAATTTTTTTAAGAATTAAAAAAATATATATCTTTTAGTGATTTCAAAATCTTACAGAAATAAAATTGTTTCCGTACAATTTTTTATCTACGTTTAATAAATATTTTTCAAAAAATGTGTAAGTCTGTTTCACAGCAATATTATTTTTAGTAAATGTGATTATATGCATGTGTGTTGCAACTTTTGTGGGAAGTTAACTTTTCTGTAATTGAAAGTCAATTTTTAAAAATAATAAAAAATAAGAATCTTAGAATTTATGAATTCTGAATTATTGTAATGTTATGATGTTTCAGTCTAAATGTTGAATCTTTTTAAATTTTTCCTTCAAATTAATTATAAGTAAAAATAATGATTAAAAAATATGTGCTTATAATTTTGTTTACGTCACATGTTAAAATTTTTTTTTTCCCAGAAAAATTCTTGGCATGCCTATATCGGTTGTAAAATTAGCATTCAATTCCATTTGTTCCAATATTACTGTTTATTTAATAGTTCTGAAACGATTTTATTTCCACATCCATTAACACTAAATATTGAACAACAGTGTTACGATATTGGCTTTCAACATCATGAAAATGCCGTGCTTGCCGTATCTTGAGCTAATATGATAGAAATTCTTTCATTTTCTATTTATTTTGAGATAAACGTATCCTATTTACCATTACTTTTATTGATAAAATACACGACTTTGAAGTATAATGAAGCATATACGTGTAGACTGACTTTAGAGTTCCATTTTATGAATTCAGTTTAAACTAAGGATTCCGTTATAATTTTTTAATGTAAGTAGTATTCATTAACTATGCTTAATAGTGCTAATAATACTAATCTGCCTTAATTATACTTAACAATTCTTTATTACGGAAAAAAAAGCATTTTTTTAACAAAATAATTTTTGCAAAAGCATGAAAAGTAGCTTTGATCACTATTTTCTTATTGCATCTAAATTTTGCATTTGATGTTGCAGCATATGTAATTTTAAAATAAATGCAATACCAAAGAGACAGTTCTCCAGCTCCAACCACTTATTCCATTTCCGTAATTTTTATTTCATATGAAATTTTATGATTTCTACATATATCATGAATGGTCGCGTGAATTAGCATCTCAATTTTCGAAAGAAATTTCATAAACACAACTTCACCGTTCAATCTACATACAAAAAAAGTTATAACAGAATTTCTCGATTTCAGTTATAGTTATTTTTTATTTTATTTAAAATCTCATGACGTCTCAATACGTCACCATTGGTTACCTGCCGCTTTTCCTCTCAGTTTAAAGAGATATTGCAACTTCTTTGCTTTTACACGAGCTCCAACTTTAATAACTGGACAAATTTCGTAAATTTTATTCGCTAATTTTACCAAGAGTTAAACTATATTTTGCAAATATAGTTTAACTCTTCCGTCTCTAATAGGCATATATATCCCGGAGATTACATTTCATTCTCTATTGGTTAAATAATTCCTACTTTTATATAGACTATTGTAGAAAGAACCATTTGTATATGGAGGCTAGAATTTCAATCATACAAAAATCTGTTTCAAAGAACTAAAATAGTACTTTTCTTTGTTGTGGTGAGATGCAGCCAATCAAATTTGATAGAAATTGCGTACTTAAATGTTACTTATGTAATGGCTAACAGTTGGTTGCTAAAGGTGATTAATTATTTAATTTGAATCTTAACTACATGCAGATATAATATCACACACACTTTTTTTTTAAACTTTTTAAAATTTAATTTTAAAAAATCTGAACGATTTAAAACATTTTTTCCCCCTTAAGTAAAGAAGACAAAAAAATTAAATTAAACGATTAGCATTTCAACTTAAATAAGTTAAAACAACGAATTAAAAAAGTGTAAAAATAGTTGTTCTCCATGACTTTGTTTTACTTAAGTAAATAGAATCACATGATTTCTGTCTGAAAAAATAAATCCAGGTCGGCATATTATGAATTTTTTTATGTGTATCAATTTTGAAGGTTTTAAAAATGATAAAGTTTAAAACTAACAATGATTAGTTTATTCAATGCTCCTTTCACATCTTCGATAATACTGTCAGAACGCCCAGTTGATGAATGCTTTATCTTTTATGATGTGGACAAAAATATTTCAAAAATCTAGTGACGAATTTGACAGGTCACACTCAAATTCATTATCATATTTCCTATGCTGATATTTTAAACCAACATATTTATTTATCCTTATTGTTCTTACTATGCTATGACTAATGCAACTTTTTTTTTAATGTGTTCTGTGGAAAACCAATTAATTTAAGGAAAAAAGGATGATAAAAGTTATCTATTTTACGTCTACAATAAAGCAGGAAGTAAGAATGACTTAACAAATTTTCCTTCTGAAATGCATGATTGATAAAAGGAGAAAATGACACTTTAAATATTCCTTTTTCGATAACTTGTATCAGTTACTTTGTTCTGAAAAGTTCACTAAAAGGTTCGTAACTCCTTGCTTCTTTATTTTTTATGTTAATTCATCCATTTACGGAACATTGAAACTATAAAATGGATTTTTTGTATTATATATTAATTTTCTTCAATAATGAGAGCATTAACTCTCTTCAAGGAAATATATTTACATAGCTTTCTTTCAGAAAAGACCAAACGATTTTATATTTCTAAAAAGAGGCGTATATGATTCTTTATTGTATGATGTAATTGTATATTTTTTATAATCTAAAGATTAATTAGAATATTTTAAGATTTTATTTTTGGAAAGCTGATTATTAATTTTGAAAAATAACGTTTCTTTATTGTAGCTTATTTTAATATTATTCTTGATTGATTTCTATTATTATCTATTGTCTATCTATTTCTGTTATTCTTGATTAATATTTTATAACAATTTATTTTTAAAAAAATTTCATTACGATTCCCTTGGGAAAAGGTTGCTGCCTCCAATTACATTAAGTTAATTAATCTCTTAATTAATTTACAATAAACTGAATTAATCCACTTGATAGTCACGGTAATAAACGCCAGAAGTAATTTGTATCTTGTTCTAGTATTTTAATTCAGAGTCATAGAGATTTTGCATTTTTTTCAAGCAATTAATACTTTGCTGCATTTCTTTATCTCAGTGAATTTATTATGTTCTCCCATATGATTGTTCAAATGACTTTGAAAAAAATTTGATTTATGAAACAGTTAATCAGAAACAGAAACTAAACTAAAACGTTGCTTCAAATACTGGATTTTAATGGCGGAAGACCTAAAAACATATCATCGTTAGCTATGTGGACAATATCAGGCTACAATTATTGCACTAAAGAAGTATTACCGACTACAACTGAAAACAATAAATAAATATATGTGGTATAGTAACTTTTTAGCTACACTAAAAGAGTTTCACCAAGTTTGTAATAAATTTGTTAAATAAATTACTACCTAAATTATTCAAACTCTGCATTCAAAATTATGACTATGTAATCGTTTTCATTTTTTCGTAGAAACGTATCGTTTTCATTTTTTTTCTTTCAATTACTATTCGCTGCAAAAACTATATAAATTCAGATGCTTCTAAATTTTTAATAGACTTTATATAAAGATTTCTTGATAGAAGGATGATTAAAATAGTTATTCATAGAATATTCATATATAACACATTAACTCCTAGACATTCGAAATTACTTACTTTCCTAATAAGATGGCAGATCTTATTTGGGATAATTATTATTATTTTAATCCCTAGAATAATAAAAGGACATTTGAGGTAATGATGCGTTTTCAAGTGATTTTTGCCTTTTAAATTATTTAATACTTTCCCTTGATTGCAGAAATAAAGTTAGAAATTTAGTAATTCCATAGCGAATCAGACTCCTCATTGTATACGAAGGGGGTAAGAAAAATCATTGCATGCAACTGAGGAGGATAAAACTCACTTTTTGAGAGGAATATTAGCTGGCAATAACTTTGATTAAAAAAAATAATTAACCATAAGAAAGCATGCCCAAAAATGAAGATAAGGGAATTCATATTCAAGATCTAATTGTTTCTTAATAAAGTACATTAGTTTTTAAAGTCTAAATTTATATTGAAAAATAAATACATGGGGGATCTAATGTTAATTTACAAAATATTTTCTCCACCCTTCTTAAGAAACAACATCATTGTATCTTTTCCGCATTCTATATTGATCGTGGCAGAACTATAGTAAATTTTTGTAGTATTAAATGTAATTTTTTACGCTTTTGTTGCACACTCATTCTCCTCGGATTGGAAGCACATCTGAATTCCTGCTCGTTGCTATAATTCTGATTTAACAAATATTTTAGGTAGGAAATTACACTGAAAAATCAGTTTTTGGTGAGCACATCGAATATTTTTTATTTATTTGGATTTCTATAAGTTTCTTTTATAAAACTTTTTCTCTCAACATTCATTTTATATAGCTTCCACGATAAGAGCATGCATTTGTTCATTTAGACTAACATGCCATTCTGGCGCAATCTATGTTCTTATTAAAATACTGCAACCTAAAATAAAATATAGCCATATTATTTCTAAAATTAGATAGCGCAATTAAATCTCAAGAGTCTCATAAAAAGTAGACTCAAATATTAGCGATCTTTTGACGGTCATTAAAAGAAACTGGAAACAACATTTTTTTACAAATACCTTTGCAAATTTTTAACAATGAAAGAAAGCATCAACCTCTGAATAAAAAAGAAGCTAAATAATACTTGATTTTCTTTAATTAAGTGTAAAATTAATTATTATGAGTTATTTTGAATCCAAATGAGAGATATTGGACTTGACCCCCTGTCGGATTTGTCTTGCCTCCCCTTCGGCAATATCTGCTGCCGTCTCTGTCCGAAGGTCTTGTCGACGTCAAGTAAAAAAACCCTCTAGATAACCATATCTGAGTTACTTGCGTCTAATCACTCGGCGTAATTGAATGACCTTCGTAGCGACAGCTTAGAAGTAGGAACTGAAGTTGAATCCTGATGATCATCTCCAGCCATTGTAAAACTTCTCTTTTAAGAGGTAGGCATTGGCATTGAAGTGGACATAACTCGATCTCCCCTATACACATTAGGAAAGCAAGAATTAACCACTGATAGGGAACTTTTGAAATGAGCAAGCCGACGGGGATATTTCCGGATAATTGATTATTTGTTTTTGTCTATTATGCTATATGATACTTCCAGTAAAAATCATAGCATGCGGAGTTCGTTGGTTGTAATTTTCAATCTACATTTAAATTAATACTATAGCAAATGGAATGGAATATTTAAAATTAAAGCACTCACTTTTATATTTCAGAGCAAAAATTAAATAATATTTTGAAATGTCTATAAATATTATTGCTTAAAAGCGAAGCATTTCTTATTTTAATGATATATAATATTGAATATATGTTTGCTTACAAGATTGTTTTTAGAGTCTTAAATATCGTTACATTGAAGTTCCATAGCATCACGTGTTGTTTGTGTCGCTCGATAAATTTTACGAAAGTTTACAATTCTTCGCCTCTATTTTCACTTTCTTCTTTCTATCCATGACTTTAGGCCTTTCCTAGGGGCAAGTTATTGCCTACTCATCAAAAGAGAATACGATGGACATAAAATTGTGTGCACCAACCGAAGCCTGCACTCCTTTTCATTTATTTATATTCATTACACAAACTAATTTCGGATTTAAATAATTTCTTCAAATGTGTCTTACTTTTATATTGACAACTAATTATAGTCTGTTATTTTCTATAGGCGATTCAAGGTCAAATTTTCTACCGCGTTACTGGAACCAGACAACCAATAACGAGGTAGAAAATGTGACCTTGAACCGCCTATTGAAAATACACAGACTTTAAGTACCGGATATTGATGTATTTTTATTTTATTGTACTTTAAAAGGAGTGAGAAAAAGACGACAGCCAAAAAATCACTCTAGCGCTATACGCTATAAATTTGAGTGAGTTTCTTCTAATTTTCATTTGTTTTATTTTCCATTTCAATCTATCTTACAAAAAAAAAATGTAAAGCTGACATGAAAAGGCTGGCAGTTCAATTATTACTTATGACACATTGAATAGGGATTAATTGGTAGATAATGACCATAACGATCCTTTTGATAAAGACTGCAAATGGGTGTCAAACCTTACCCTTAAAGATAAATTTGAAACAAGGTTTGTTTGTAGAAGAGATTATTTTCTTCGATTTTCTTGGCTGATATAAAATCTGCAATTTATCGTATGCGACTGGAGGGAAAATACAGACCAGTGTGCCTCTGATTTGAATTCATCACTCAGTATTACTGGAATTTTATATTGAACAAATATTTACAGCCTAAATTTTGAGATAATACAAACTAATATTTATCAAGCAAATTTTAAAGATAATTATTATAAGTAAATTACACTTTAGGTAGGAAATAATGCTCCTACGAAATTTTGAGATCATTTTGTTATTATAACCTGTTGTTATATAATCTTTTAGAACGTGTTGTTTGGAAATTGCGTTTGATACTTAATCACGGCAGATACGAATTATTTTTTCTCAAAGAAATAAAGACTTTTTCTGACAAGAGATGCCAATTGTTAAGAAAACAAAAAGCTTTTGTTTTATTTGTTTCACAATTTGATTCTGTGAAGTTTAATTTCGCTTTTTGACAGATAATGAATGAAGTGAATTTGTTTATTTGGCCCGAATTAGTATTTGGATTTGGCATTTTTACTATAATTAGTACCATAACATTATATGCATTTATGATAAAAATATGTGACTTACCTTGGCATTTTTAACTGCCATTGTAATGGAACTGATTAATGTGATATCGCTTTCACCCGGTAAATGTAACTCGAGTAGCATCTAACTATACATAGTCTCATTCTGTGTTTGTTATGATATTACAAATTTGAAATAGCTAATGCACTTCATAAACGGGAAATAGCTTTCACCATGTATCATTAAATATACATTAACTTATTCAATGTTAGTTACATACTACAAGTCTGAAGTAGCTAATGCACTTCACCGAGGCTATGTAGCTTTCTTTTTGTAGCATCTAACTATACATTGTCTTTCTCTGAGTTAGTTATGATACTAAGAATGTGAAGTAGCAAATACAAGATGCTTGATGGATTTATTACGTGAACATGATTTGGATCCATTATAATGAGTTGAGAATATTTCGGTATGATACAAATTATACATTGTACATACTAATTATACATACTAACTATACATTGTCTTACTCTGAGTTAGTTATGATACTAAGAATGTGAAGTAGCAAATACAAGATGCTTGATGGATTTATTACGTGAACATGATTTGGATCCATTATAATGAGTTGAGAATATTTCGGTATTATACAAATTTTTTTGTCTCAATAAGTTTTATTTACAGTAACATTTTCAGAATACTTAGAATTTTTAAAATTTTTATTAAATTGTTTGCGATTCATGCAACATTGTATGATTTTCTATTGCAGTCTTCATAATGGCATCCAAACCAAAAACCTTTAAAAAGCTAATGGTGCAGAAATTGACTTCGAACTTTCGGGAGGCTGTTTCGATTGAGACTGTCGACATGTGCCATCCAAAAAAGGGAGAAGTATGCGTTAAAAACAAGTAAGTCAAAATAGCACCGTACCATATCATGACATGAGTGATTATACTTAACTCGGTGGCACGAGTTTATAGTATTTATCGAATAATAAATTTCCATATTGCAATTAAAATTCAAATTTAAAACTCGTATTTCGGTGTTCCTTGCGAAGCTCGCACCAATATACCCATCGTTATCTGTCACTTCTACCGCATATCTGTCAATTCCCTTCTTTTATACTTCCTTTGTCTTTGGCTGGAGCAGCTATATGGAGATCAGTGGTATGACAATCATTTTTTTAGTTCTGATTCTTAAAAGAAAAGTGTTGGGAAATTCGAAACAGTAGTGTAAAAAGATTAAATGGTGCCCGTGGAATAATACGATTATTTCACAACAGTTTTCATCAATACTTTAGAAAGAATAAATGGTGTCCGAGATATAATATGATTATTTCACTTCAGTCGTCATCAATACTTTAGAAAAAGTAAACGGTGGCCGGGGCATAATACGATTATTTCGCCCCAGTCATCATCAATTATTTAAAAAGAGTAAATTGTGCCCAGGGCATAGTATGATTATTTTGCCCCAGTCATCATCAATTGTTTGGAAAGAATAAATGATGCTCGGGACGTAATATGATTATTTCACTCGAGTTGTGATCAATAGTTTAGAAAGAGTAAATGGTGCCTGGGGCATAGCATTAGTTTATTTTTCCATCATATGTAACTTTAAAAAGTGTGAAAAGCGCTTAACGTTTTGTTTATGGAATTCTCTCGTCCCCAAGAATGACACTTGAAGCTTCTATACTCCCTTCCTTTCATCCAGATCTGCACACCACTGGTTTGAATCGCTTCATTCTGTTATAGAATCGCTGTCAGAAACATTATATCGAATTGAAGAATTTGAATTTCTTATATATCCAGTAATATGATGATGATTCGGTACAAAACTGAATCTATTTTTGCACCAATGTCCTTTCATTTTCAAATTTGATTTAAAAGGCGAAATGAACGCTTTTCTTTTTACTTCCGAAATTGATACTCGTTAAAATTATAAAAAAATGGTCCGAAAAAAAATGCAATATAATTTATTTTTTCGCAACATTACGGGATGATTACAAATTGTTGAGATATATAAAAAAATTAATTGATGGCATCCGGTCATGCAATGACTTAAAAAAAATTTTTTTAAAGTGAATTGCGATAGTTTATTTGTGTTTTAGTCAGTTTTCAGAATTTTCAGAATTGTTACTATGGGTTATTAAAGCTGTTGCTATGCGGTACTCGATTTTCTTAATACGTAATATGGTTAAATTTATCAAAAGTGATTAATGACATATAAAGCCTATTAATCTATTTTTTTACTAAAATATGACGATACCAAATTAAAATATACATTTCAATCTATAAAAATATATCTGTAGAATTATTATATAAGTATTGTAATGCAAAGATTTTTTTTGTCAAAATATTTATAAAAGAAAAAATAAAATAAAATCTAGTTCATCCGAAATTTTATATATTTTCAAATCAAATATTTAAGTGTTTTATTAATTTTAGATTTCATAAAGTGCCATTTCAAAAGTGTTAATTTATAATTTTAAGTTAATTACAAAAAGAAACATCGTAACAATAACCTTATACACTCTTTTAAATTACCAGCGGACTTTTTTTTATCGATATACTATAATATAAGTAATAATTTTAGAGATACATATATATCGTATATTATTTTGTCTTCATTTTCACGCAGTGTGCAAACCATTGCTTTTGTAAACTAGAAGTTTAGTTTAGTTTAGTTATATTAACGTCCCGTTTGAAGCAACACTAGGGCTATTTTTGGGACGGACCTCGTAATTTTGAACCGCAATCAGATGACGAGGACGACACCTGAGCTGGCACCCTCCTCTCCCACACCACACCAGCGGGAGGACGTTTGGTCAGGACGGATTTAGCGTGCAACTGACCTCCTTACACGACGGTTCTTCGGTGGAATCGGGTCTCGAACCTGAAACCCTCCGGTTTCGAAACCGAGACCTTACCACCAGGCCACCGCGGCCCTTGTAAACTAGAAATAAACCGATTTTTATAAACCGGGAATTAGACTGATGAATGCATTTTGTTTGTGAGATGAACAGCTCAAAAATATTTACATTATAGTAAAAATGTAGAATGATCATAATACCTACTACATTCATTTAAGATCATAATACCTACTACATTCATTTAAGATCATAATAACTACTACATTCATTTAAGATCATAATAACTACTACATTCATTTAAGATCATAATACCTACTACATTAATTTAAGATCATAATAACTACTACATTCATTTAAGATCATAGTAACTACTACATTCATTTAAGATCATAATGTACTACATTCATTTATGATCATAATACCTACTACATTCATTTAAGATCATAATACCTACTACATTCATTTAAGATCATAATACCTACTACATTCATTTAAGATCATAATACCTACTACATTCATTTAAGATCATAATACCTACTACATTCATTTAAGATCATAATACCTACTACATTCATTTAAGATCATAATACCGACTGCTAATAAAGATGAATGTGTATGTGGAGCTGTTATATCATTTGGCCTGCAACTACCAAATTTACCGTACATATACATTGGAAAATGCGAAGTTTCACATAGAAGCAACTTTTTTTTTTAATATTTTAAATAGAGTTTATTTAAAAATTTATTTGAAATTTGGTGTTATTTCGTTATAATTTCAGAAAATATTCTTACACTAAGAAAATTTTACACCGTTTCAAAATTTAAAAAAATATCTTTTTAATGACACCAATTTTAAAATCGTACGAATTTTTCCTGCATTTTGGCAATATTATGATGCACAAAACTCTTATATACGGGTTCCTACCAATAAATTTTTGAGAACTCGTGGCATTGATGGTTTTTAAGCGATCTCCAACAATTTTGTGAGACGGACAGGAGTACAATACCTCTACTTGAAAGTATAAAAGAATGTTTCCAGTAGACCATTCTCATTCTTTTTTTAATGACTTTGATAATATTGAGCATGACGATGTCCAATCATTGCATTTGTCAAATCAATAATTCTTTCATTTAGTTATTCTACCAGGTATATTTAATGTTACATATACGAACGTAATCAAACGCATTAAGAATTAATTATAACATCGGTCATGTAATAATCAAAAATTTCTTCTACATTTTAGATATGTTGGCATTAATGCAACAGATGTTAATTTGACGAAAGGTCGATATTTAGTTAGTGCCAAAGTGCCATTTGGCGTTGGATTTGAGGTAAAAAAATTGTTTACCTGTTTTATAAATATTATTATTAATAATAAAACATTTTTTGCTTTTTAAGGTAAAAACTGGATATTTATGAAAGCCACAAAACGTTAAAACTATTTAGAAAATGTTTTTAAAAATATTAAAATTTTTTTCTTTACCAGGGTTAATTTTCACAATTTAAAAACTCGTGGCATTTATGGCTTTTATGCGATTACCAAAAATTAGAATTTTATTTTATTAAAGGGACAATCCCATATTTTTATATTAAAAGATAGTGTCAGTATAAGTTTAGGAAGTCATCCTCAAAAACTACTAAATGTCATTAAATCAGGGCATTTGGAAATTGGCATTCTCTAACAAATAACTAATTACCAATAATTTGACAAAATTGATTTGACTCTGTTCGTCTTCTATTGTGATAACTTAAAAACGCTTTGAATTAATCCGGTGGAATTTCGTATATGGACTTAACAACACATTTGTAGATTTCTATTAAATTTTGAACGAAGAAGCTGTAAGCTAAAACCAAAAGAAAATTGAAGTCTTTTCAATTAATAGTCAAATGATCCGTTGTTTGCTGAAGATAATTAACATGCTTGATTGCTTCCTTAATATACTTCAAATCATTTCTCTCGTTCATTCACTCTCTTCTATTCAGCTTTCGAAGAAAGGAATCAATTCAGAATTTAAAAATTGAATTGGCCGGCCAAATTTTAGATGTATTGCTTGAATATGAATTGACTGTATCGTAAAAACGTTAACGTAAGCCAATTCAGTACTTTCGATTTTATTTATGTAGAGGTAAAAAGAATCTTATTTTCAAACATATAGAGATCATACTATGAAATCGAATGATCTTCAACTTTGTCTTTGAAAGAAAGTTTCACCTTTATTTTAGGGTGTTGGTGAAATAGTGGAAATTGGAGAAACTGTTGAAAATTTTAAAGTTGGACAAAGTGTAGCGTACATGGATGTTCGATGTAATGCTTATGCTGAATATGTGGTATGTATGAAACTATGCTTATATTTTCCTCTCTGTCCTTCAAATTCAAATTAACAGAATTATATACTATATGCGACACTATTTTCTTCAAATTACATTCAATAATAAAAAAACATTACTTTCCTTTTGTTACCCTTAACCTTATAATGCAGACTATTTATTAAACATCAAATTGTATAGTGAATAAGAAGTTTTATTTTAAAAAGTTACGAATTTTAAGCTATCCCAAACAGGTTTACTTCTGTCTCTACGTTAATTAAAAGCCAAGCTTTTAATATTTTCGCAATGATCGGCAAACCGGAAGTGGACATTTAAATAACCGGAAGCACCGATTTAAAGGGCCAGAAACATGTTAAAAATTTGAATAAGCACAAATTTCGCTTTAAATACGGAAAATGTTTTGCATGGAAAAATGCAAAATGCCAATGAGAGTTTCAACGGTGTTTTGTAGAAATTTGTACTTAAAGATGTCTTTGTTGAACTCCGAACCCACAGATTAGAGGCATTTATGTTTGTAATGCATTTTAAAGAACGTTTTATAGGATTACTATATATCCTTCAGGTTGTTAGAGTGTATCCTAGTGCAAATGTAGTTAGAGCATTTTCTGAGCTCGACAAAGACAGAATAAATAAATCTAGGAGGCATTCACTGCCAAATGCAAAAATCGCCAGAAAAAAATGATTATAAAAGGAAATTTATTAAAAGCTGATGAAAAGAAAAAACGTTTAACCTATAAATGTGGTGAATTTTAAGTATGTACACACGTAATTTATTATTAAAACATGTTAGCGTATATTTTAAATGGGTTTTTCTCAAAACTGATTTTTTTCTTATTTTTTGCTCACTTCAAATCAAATTACACAAAAGATAATTATTATATTACTATGAAATTTGGTGGACTTTATCTTTGCACTATTTTCTAGGGAATGAATTAAAAAATTCTAATTGTGTGAGTATTTTTTTTAATTTACAGCCTTTAATTTGAATAATAACGTCATAAATTTACTAAAAATTTCGCGATAAATATTCAATTGGCTCTAAAATTTTTATTTATTATTATAACCCTAAGCTTGTATTTCATACCCCAGAGAAAACTATGTAATTTATTTTGTAATAAGCTTTGTTCGGATGAGAGTAATAGTTTTTGGTGTTGCCAATTTGAAGTTTTAAAAATAATTTACTTAAATTTATGCTATTAAATACCAATTTTCAAAAAATTATTAATGTTTATTTCAAATATTGACATGCTATTGCTAATCTTGAATAGTCTTAAGCCTAGAAATAGGGTTTAAGTATGCCTACACCATGTTTTTCTAAAAAAGTGCTCCGAAAGTGTTCGGATACCTTAAGCAATTTTGGTAATCCGTTATATTCCTTGCAGGCTTTTTTTTATTTGTCTGAATCTTCTATTCAAGTATCTAAAATAATAATACAATATAATTATATAGGAGTAATGATATAAAAAAGATAGGAATTAAATAATGTAAATAAGCAAAGTAAGAAATAACTAAAAAGATGAAAGATTCTAAAACAAACAAAAAAAAAATAGTTGTTATAATTTCTTGTTTAGGAAAATTCTGTGTTCTCATCAATCATTGTTATATTTTTTTGTGCATTTTACTGATGTGGAGAGGTAAGATTCGCCAAACTTTCACAGAATGAAATGGCAACGCCTGTGAAAAGCTGGCCCATCACGGAAAGCTTCCCACTCATAAAGAACAGAATAAAATATTTCCTGACAATACGAAATTCGTCGACGTTAATTTTCTTTTTTTTAAATATATTTTTTAAAAATAAACTCTTTCTCTTTCTTTAGAGTATAAGTTGAGTGGCAAGGAAACATAAAAAGTTTGATAACCAACAACTGATAATTTATTTAAGAAATAACGTGTAAAACAAGAAATTATTTGTAAAAAAACAAAAACAAATTCGTTTAAAACAATAAATAGTACTAATAAGATGACTTACTTTTTTTTGCTAATTTACGAGCTTTATCAGCTATTATAAATTTATATGTTTTATTGGATATGATAAACTAAATATCTTTAAAGAAAACGTTTAAACAAACGATTTAAGATATTTTTGGTTTCAGAAGTAGAATTATATCTCGATAAATTCTCGTCAATGAATCTAATTGCAACAGCGTGTATAGATTGTAAAAATGCTTAATAATACTTATTTTTTTTATTGATATAAGCTTTCTGTCAGGGAATTAATGATGGTAAAAATGAAATCAAATAATTGATTATTAAGAGTTGATTTCGGTATAATAATTCCAGGAGAAAAACCTTGATGTATTAATACTTGTTTTCATAAAAAATATCGTAAGAAATTGAATTATGGATAGACAGGAAATAGATCCAATCTTGCAAGAGAAATACTTTATTTAAATACATTTTCATACTTTAATTGCTGTTTATGAGATTAATTTGAATTACATTATTTGTTTTTACATTTTTGTTTAGTGTCTGCCTGCGCAAGAGGTTCTTCCCATTCCTAAAACTATTCCTGATTATTTGGCATTATTGGTAGCAGGTCAGACAGCTGCAAAGGGTTTAGACAGAGTAAGTGCATTTTACTTTTTTGTATACGTAGTATAAAGAAAATATAGTAATCGTCAAAAAATTCGAATGCGAGATTTTGACGAGTTTCCACGCTTTTTGACCTCTCTGAATTCGAAAAACTTATTTTTGGAAAATATCAATCCATCCATCTGCCTATATGCGACAAAGATAACTCAAAAGCGCATTGAGCTAGGCGGTCGAAATTTGATATATTGTCTGTACACCACATTTGTAGATTTTCATCAAATGTTGAGTAAAATCTGTTCAGAGGAAATCCGGCAGTTCGAATATATGTTAACACTATAATTGGAAAACGAAGAGACTAGATAGCTAAAATAGACACCTGTCATATTTTGAGCCAAACCCAACGACGTTTGTTGACTGTCTTTTCGTCTGTTCTTTCAGAAATATGTAAACGCGATGATTCAAAAATGCAATGACTTAAATATATCTATTTGGTATTTTCTGACTGCACTCGTAGTTCTATGTAAAACGTTGGTTTCAATAGGTTGGGAAAAATGTGCCTAAAACACAAATTCAGTTTTTGGATTATTTTAATGAATGGCGAAGGATTAATACCAAAAAACTCGCCAACACGATAGATTCAGTAAAATTCCTAAATTCACGCCAAAAGTTAATATTTCATAACTATTGTACGCCAGTACCATGCAAGACGCTCTGTGGCATGATAAATTTATTAGAGAGTAGGCGAGAAAGTTTTGGTAGACAATTCTTACTGATTTATATTTGTTTTAAATATCCAAATTCTATGTTTTTTATTTGCAAATTAAAATATACTCACTAGATGCGAAAACAGAAATATAAAAAAATAGAACTTTTTGTAAAATGCTTATTAATTATTTTTTGCATTATTATTTGTACAAAACACAAAATTTAGTTAATACTATTATGACAAAACATCCCAATTAATTTGGGATGTTTTTTATTTTTTTATTTTATCTCCCAATTTGAAAAAAAAAATGCTGATTTTTAAAATTAATTACATTAAATATTAAAATGTTTTTGAAACATTTTATATAATTTTTTACAATGTTTAAATATTGCAATGTAGTTTGTTAAACAAAATTTTTATTTGTATCTTCAGGTTCTGTATTTTCTTTGATTAAAATTCTACATTTATATTCTAAAGAATTCGGATAGACAACTTTAAATGTTATATTTCTCAAGTTCTGCAAATTATATTTCAAGTCCTCAAGTTCACCGCAAATAAAAACGGTCATCTAACACATATTGTGCTAAGTTGCAGTGACATAGTTGCTTTGTTTTTCTGTAGAACACTGAGTAGTATGGTCTACTTATTTTAAGACTTCTGTATAATTTTTTTGTTTTTTTTGTTTCTCCATAGAAAGAGACCAATTTTTTTTAGGATAAGACTTTTGCTATCATTTTAGAGTTAAAAAAACTTGTTGTTGTTGAATTTTTTTTCCATTTTATAGGCTGCTCGAATTACATCTGGAGAAACGGTGCTTATTACTGCAGCTGCGGGTGGTACTGGTCATATTGCAGTAAGTATTATTTTAAAATATTATTGTTCCAAATTTATTCCTTCTCATGTTGAATTAAGGCACTTTATTCCAAGTTATTCAGTGGCTAGTGTTTCATCTATATATATATATATATATATATATATATATATATATATATATATATATATATATATATATATATATATATATATATTTGTGGTAAAGTTATATCTAAGTTAATGCTCTATCAAATTTAACAAAAGGAAACCATCAATACAGTTACAAACAATGTTGATATAGTATTTTCAGTTGCTATTTATATGGCCACTTGCTTGTCAATGCAAAAATACATTTTTTGATGAATAAATCAAGAAGGAATGTTTTCAACTATGATGAGTAGGGTGTTTTTATGCTATCAGAAACAAACTTCTATTTTAAAGAATTAAATATTTTTACTCTAGTTAAATATATGTAATTCGTTAAATGAAATTGAATCAAATTCAGTCCACTGCGTTGTAATCAATTGAATGATAAATAATGGATTCTGATTTAATTTCGTTACATGTACTTCCTATTTTGAAGCAACATGAGAGTTCTTGGGGGATATACTTTATAATTTTGCACTGCGGTTAGATGATACTGTTACAAACCTGTAATTTTGTTTTCCAATACGACTAGTGTCATCGTAAGAAAGACAGGATGTACGATCTGTCCTGTGCGTGCTGAGCTTGGTGACCATTTGGCGACTTGGTGATAAATTTGGCGACTTTGGCGACAAAATGGATCATACTGGAAAGTTCGAGAAGTTTCACGATCCATCCAGTTGGAACCGAGATACACCCAGAGACGTCCTGATTGGTCTGGAAGATTCTATACCCGCCCCCCGCAACTATAAAAGACAGGCACTCTCAAGCTGCGAAGAGTGGTGTAAGTTATGAGTCCTGACACTCGCCATCTCCAAATTTAGTCGAAGAAGGCCACGGCAAAGTATAGACAGCAAAGCACTGTGAAGTCTCTCCTTACCGGGGGTAAGCCTCATGCCGGGGCTAGGCGCCCTGTCAACCCAGCCATCAAGCTGCGAAGAGTGGTGTAAGTGAAGTCGTGTGAGAAGTAGCGAGTCAGCAGCTAAAGCGAGAAGGTCAGCCGTTGGAGAGACGGTAGAGCGAAGCTCCCAGGAACCCCTCTCCTGCTGGATTCTGTCTATCCTCTTCGTGTTCTGCTGTCTACTGAAGTGTGCTACTGTCGTCTACTGTGTTCGTCTCTGCTGTGCATAGTTGTCTTCGGCGTACTCGTCGTCTTTGTGCTGTTCTGTCTTCGTTGTTTTTTTTCTACTACCACCTGCTGGTTGAGCGTTCTCCACACCATATCACTTCCACTATCCAAACGAACACCCTGAAATTTCGTAACAATTCGTAATCAGCCACTTTCCATTCCAAATTTTCATGCCACACTTGTGGGATATTTGGGCCCATGGGATTTAAAATGCTTTAGATACCCTTTTATGTCGTTTTTTTTAATGGAATATGGTCACTAACCCGGAATTATCAGTCCTGAAGCAGAGATCCTACCATCCGAACACCTGAAAATTAAATTTTTAAATTATTAAATACATTTTTCTGTATTGTTTGTCTCATAATTTATTTTGCGTTAGTTTCCAATTGTAACAATTGGGTTCAAAAAATGTCTTCTTTCAAAAAATGAATTTAATAAAGGAAAATTTTCTTTTTCATTTCTAAATATATTTAAATAGAAAATAAATTTTCTTCTGAAGAATAAACACTTTATCCGTATAGCTTAAAATAGAATCTTCCGCACTCTTATCGATTTATTATATTATTATTATAACTAACTATATTGTTATTTATTATTTACTATTATATTATTATTTTTTTTAATATTTGAGTACAGATTTAAGTTTTGAAAAAAGAAGTTTAGAGAAAATTCCTTCAAAATTAAAACAAAAACAAAAACAGTGAGAAGTATTTAAATTATATAAATGCTGATTGTAATAAAAATAAAAGTTCTGTGCAAAAATAACTCTTTTTGTAATGAAGAATAATTTCAAAGTGGATGTTAATTTCAAAAGAATATACTTCGAATTACAATCAATATGTTTATCACATAATTTACGAATTGTTTCTTTTGTAGTAATTTTCAATGCAAGAACTGTTAAATAGGAAACATTTGCTATTTAACGAATGACTGCATTTCTATGCTTTTGCACAAAAAGTAAGCAAATAAAATAAGAGTAAAAAAATAAAGAGTGCAATTATTACAAGAGCAATGAGCATCTCTATGCTTTTTTACTATAGAATACATATTTTAATATCAGATATTTAGTTAATATATCATAAGAAACTCCACATAGATTTTTTTGAAATAAAATGAAATAGCATTTATATTGTTAGAATAATTTATAAACGCTTTAGTAACGCTAAAAACATTTATTTGTATATGCAGGTGCAATGGGCTAAAGCGGTTGGCTGTCATGTCATTGGCACATGCTCATCGGAAGAAAAAGAGAAAATCTTAAAGGTTGGACTTTTTTTTTCATTTATTAATGCATTCCTTTAAATTTATGAGCTAAATACTTCTTTAAAAGTGTCGTGATAAATTTTAAGATAGAAACGTCACTGCAATCAATATCAAAAATTGAAGTGTGAATTAACGATGGAGCTTCATCTAAATGTCAGAACAGAAATTCATAAGCGACTACAGTATTTACTTCGGCAATATTACTTACAATAGAATAATTCACTTTAACACTTCATAGCTCATGGCATACATTATTTAATCACTTATGAAAGAGGAATAGTTTAAACGAGTAATCAGCTTATACCCAAATTATGTGTACATGATTTCATAGATCGATTTTATTTTGTTCAATGGCTAAAATGTAATATTTGGCTGTGCTGTATAAAGATGAGTTTTAAAATTTCCTCTAAATTTGATTTTTTTTAAAGGAAATCCCAATCTTCAATTACTGAAAAAGAATTAATGATTTTTTATTGCAGTAGCAAATGCATTTCTTAAATCATTTTGACTATGAGAATGGAACTTTCAGCGAACTGCTCGATTACATGTAATTTGGTTTTCAACTGGTGTAGTAGAAAACAATGTTTATTAAAAACAGCTGTACCTAAATCCAGCGGAAGTATACAGGCGTAAAATGAAATAAATGTAATTTTATAAATATTATGACAGAAAGAATTTGCTAAAAGGATCTGGATAAATTTAGATTTATCCGCGTGTTTTTAAATTTTATTTTAAATTTTTATTTGCTGATTAAATTAAATTTTTTTTTTTCATTTGGCAGATGGAGCTCTTGTGAAGTATTTCCACCGTTTTTTTTTTTGGGGGGGGGGAATTCAAGCTTTTTTGACAAGAAAAGATCGATTTTCACGTAGATAACCAAATAGTATAATTTGCTTTCTCTTTGAATTGGATCAATACTATTCTGAAAAAAAAGAAGCAATATTTAAAAAAGGACAATATAAGATTTCTAATGCCAAAATTGATTTCGTTAAGCTTTTGAAGTCCTTTTATAGATTCTTTCTATCCATGTACTGACCATTATTTTAAATTGTATCCGAACTTACAACTCAATTTGTATTGTGCACAATCTCGGGTAGCATGTCACACTTGGATGAAAATGAAACAACCTCTATTATCAGGAAATGCCAATCACACACACACACACAAAAAGCAATTATGTTTGCTTTATTCTTGAAGAAAATTTCTCGCTATTTCATGAAGTAATTTTTTTATAACATTTAGTATGCAATGAAGAATATTTTTGTTGAAAGACAATTTTTTTAATTGTACTTTCAATAATGGAAATGTAATCTAGGCATTAAACAGTTCCTCTCGAGATGTCTTTTAGAGTTTAGGGCCAGGAATAAGCAATTAAATAACACATATAGGGGGACTATATGAATAACACACATAGCTTTGGGGCATTTTGGGCTTATATCAATTAATCAAATATCGAAATTAATAATTTTCCGCTCCAGGTTTGCAAGATTAACTACTAAATCGTTTAATTATTTATTGTTAGGTTTTTGAAACAGTATTGTAAAGGTTGTGCAAAGTTCGAATATTTTAAATGTTTGAATTGATAATTTTCTCATTCTGACTGAAGAATAATTCATAATTTTCGTTAAATAAAATAATTTAGTTTTTGAAATAAATTCTTTACTTTAAAAAAAATGAAACGATAATAACCATTTGGTGCATTAAAATTAAATTATAACTGTTTTTGCATTTTAGCTCTAATAAAGAATCTTTTGCTTTTTTTCTGTATTTCTCATGTCTTAAATATCTTTATCATAAAACAAAATTATGGTCATTTTTATTTATTTATGAAGGAACTTGGATGTGATCGGATTATCAACTACAAGAAAGAAGATTTGGGAGAAGTACTATCCAAAGAATATCCGGTATGGCTTCAAATATTATCAGCTTTTTTAGAGTTTTAACTACACTCGCGTTTTCTAAAATTAACAAAAAATGTCTTACATCTGAATGTATGCAATGGAATAATTAATAAAATAAATATAAAAACTAGTATTGTTTACAATATTAAGAAAAGATTCGTAACAGAATTGGAAACTTTAGTTTACAGACGAGTAAGTAAATATAGAATTGTTTTCTTTTATATTCGTTTAAAACTAATTATTGTAATACATACTTTTAAATTTATTCAAATTTGCAGTTTCATTGGAAGTATTTTCTGTAAGGAAATGATTATATTAAATATTTCCTTACAAGTGCCACTGTAATACATATTATTTATATAGTATATATTTCGGTCTTCCAGTCAAATCTTTGCTAATCCAAAAACTGTACTTTTTAAGGCACCAAATTGAAAATTTTATTTTGAACTTAAATTATATATAAATTTATTCTAATATTTTAGAAATTTTTTGCATTTTAAACTATTAAACTTAAAATAGTTTTGAATAATGTACATCATATAACGCACTATTGAAAATTTTGAATTTAATATAATTCTGGTTTTAATAAGTTTTATCAAAATTTCCGGAATTTCCTTCAGATTCAAATAAAAAACGAATTGTATTCTAATTAACACATTGATAAGCGCTTGTGATTCACACCTTTTATCTAATAAGCTAGCATCTGTTATTCCACTAAATAAGCCATTCAATTGAGAGACGGCAAAGAAGTGACCATCTAATTAGATATGTTACGATGAAAGACCAAAAATTGGAAAATGTTAACTTTTATTGGTGAAAGTCAACATTCATATGGTGTACGTCAGTAACATTTGCTGAACATCCTTATTTCTAACTTATACAAGCAAATGCCGACGTTCACCATGCACTAATGGTGAATGTTGAACATGTCGGAGATTGGCATTTTCTCCGTATTTTAGGTAGATAAAACGTCACAAGTGTGACGTAACTTTTTCGCCTCTCTTGCAGAGAAAAATGACCAATCACGGTGAAGAGAAGGGGTTCGTCATTCTGTAGAGGAGTTTTCACTGCGGAACTAACTGGAGAATTTAAATGCGTTGGTAGATTTAAGAGGCAGCCCGGGATTATTATTTTTTGTTGGGAGAGGGGGGGGGCATGTAACTTTAGATTCTAGAGTGAGAAGAAGGGGTGATCAATATTACTACCCTTCTTAATAATGATAACATTTATCGCAGTACCTGCTAAGCAGTAAGATTTTAATTATAAGTTTAGCCTACAAAGAATTTGCTTTTTATTCTGTTGTGGGCTATTCTGTTATAACCTCGCCATTAGGATTCACTGAAAAATAACCTTCCTAGAATAAAAAGAATAAAAATATTTTTGCTACGTTTTAAAATCATATCTTATTGAGGGAGCTTGGTACCCCAAAACCTTAAAAATATCAATTTTTTTAAGACAAAAAAAGATTGGAATAATATTTAAACATTTCAGCATCATTAAAGAAAATCAGCTTCAAAAACTTCCTCACCTTAAAAGTTAAAGTTGTCAATTTTTGAATTAGACCCCTTAAATTTATTTTTATATAATAAAATTTTAATAGCATATATTTTTTGTTTGAAGTTATCTTTGTTGTCTTTTTTCGACCTTTACCAAAGAATATTTGTGTTTGTCGACATACACCGGAAATGGTCCGAATATTCAAGATCATAATCAAACATTCGGTTTTTCACCGACGCATTTAGTATGTGTTGATATTCACCAGTGAAATGCGACATTCTTGAGTTTCGATCTTTTACGGTAACAGATAGATGATTCGAATCACAAGAGTAAACCTTAGCAGATGACAGGTTAAAACTATTTATTTGACAAGTATAGAAGCAAAAGAATTCTTAAATACTGTAGTAAATTCTAATTAATCATAATTTTGCAGAAAGGAATCAACGTGATATGGGAAACAATCGGAGGAAAGGTTTTCACAGAATGTCTAAAACATCTGGCTATCCGTGGAAGGTTGTTGATTGTCGGCGGCATATCTGGTTATAAAACAGAAAATAAAGAAGCCCTTACGAAAGTAGACTTGTCAAATTTGCCTTCACAAGTAGGAGTTTTTATTTTTTATATTTTGAATAAGATTTTAATATCAATAACATCATATTATTATTGAAAATAATTTTTTCCCCCACAAACTTACAGTACCGGTTAAATTTTTTTACTTCCTCTCTTCCTCTTTGATTTTTTTTTGTTAAACTTATAGTCTGATTTTCATCAGAAATATATTGGTTTATAAAAGAATTAGTGCCTGTTTAATATTAATGAAATCTTTTATAAATATAATTCTTTATACTTTCTTATAACAAGGTTATGTAACATTACAGTATCGAGATTTTTAATGAATATGAGCACCATAACTCCCAATAGCAAAAAATCAGAAGAATAGAATTATTTTTACACATAGAACTAATGGTCTGTAACTAATTTTGAATTAAAACAATCAGCTCGAAGAGTCGCCCTCTTATTTCTTCACTATATGATGAAACGAAGCATGAAATATTAGATTTTGAATTGATTTTTTAAATGAAACTACGAACTAGTAATAACACAGTTTTTTTGAAGTTTTTTGTTCTCAGGTATTTTTATACTCTTTTTTAAGTGTATGCTTAAAAATAGTTATAAATTAGTTAACCTCTTTAAATGAAATTTCTTGTAAATAATGCAGATTTGTTCATAGATTTAGAAAATAATATCACTGGCATCATGTCATAGCATTTTCATTTATCCATTACCACTCCGATTCATACAAATGATTTTGTAATATTTAACGGGATATAATAATCAAAATGTGATGAGCAATGTTTTAAAATTCATTAGTAATTACTCTATTAATATGTGATACAAACAATTTTTGCGAATTTTATTTCTTTCATTCTTTTAGATTTTAAATATAATTTCATTTCATTTATTAATTTTCATTGCAATCATTCATTTCATCGAAATTTTAATAATAAAAAAAATAAACAAAATTTTTGCTTTTTCACCCGATAATTCTGGAACGTCTTATTACACAAAGCTGATATTTACACCATTTTAAAATTTAAAAATAATTTTTAATGATATTAATTAATTTGTTGCGCACCCTTTTTTAAAATTTTGATAATTTCTTTAAAATATTTTTTTGAATAACTTTTAATAATAAATTTTATCGTTTCATTAAATATTTAATCTCATCTTTCAATAATGAAAAGGAAGTACAAAGAAAAAATATTATTATCTGCATTGTCTATACGAAGAATCGGAAAGTAAAATTACATTATTTCAGGAGAGAAAATGCAATTTGAAATGGATTACTCACTTACTTACGTTTTACTTATTTTACTTTACTTAAGTTTTTATTGTACTCGATTCCATGAGAAAAGGTAATATACTAAAAAAGCAATCGAAATAAGACGGCTCTATTATCTGACATAAATCGGTGCATAAAATTATTTTCAGTTCAATTATTTTATGAACATCAAGTTATTCTCAAGAAATTTGATTGATATTGTATGCTACTAATTTTCAAGGTGAACCAGTTGGTTGCTAAAGGAAAGCAGTAATTCAATTAAATGAAAGAAATATGTATTCTTACATACTGATCTTTCCCACAGCTTCTTACTAAATCTGCGACTGTCCAGGGTTTTCTCTTCACCCAGTACCCTGATGAAGAGGGTTACTATTTCAAATACTTGAGCGAAAGTCTTGAAAGTGGAAAGTTGACTGTTGTATGTGACAATGGAGAAAAAACGACGGGAAGTGAATTTTTTGGCGTAGAAGGTATTATCAAAGCAGTGGAGGTAAGCTGTCATTTTCATTAAGTTCTATTTAATTTTTCATAATAAATAAATTTGAAGGGAATCAATGCCATTACTTTTCTCGCTTATGCAAAGCATTCAAATTAAAAATATTTTTTCATAAATGAACCTTTTTGGGCTGTTAAAAAATAGAAAAACAAAGAACAACCTTGTTGTTAATCGAAACTTGAAACATAAAAATGTTCAATTTAAATTTTTCAATGTTAAGGTCACCAAGGGCGGGAGATCATTGACCTGGCCACTATTCAGCAGTCATAAATATTTACAAAACGTTTCCTTGTCATGTAATTATACTAGCAGGGTAGCAGTATTACAGAATCTTAACAGCGAGAAATGAATCACATATATGAAACTAATTGCGTTCAATCTAACGGTGGCTCGTTGTGCCAGATATTTCCATACATGAACATCATTGACCTGGTCGCCATTCAGCAGTCATAAATATTTACAAAAATTTTCCTTGTCATGTAATTATACTGGCAGGGTAGCAGTATTACAGAATCTTAACAGCGAGAAATGAATCACATATATGAAACTAATTGCGTTCAATCTAACGGTGGCTCGTTGTGCCAGATATTGCCATACATGAACATCATTGACCTGGTCGCCATTCAGCAGTCATAAATATTTACAAAAAATTTCCTTGTCATGTAATTATACTAGCAGGGTAGCAGTATTACAGAATCTTAACAGCCAGAAATGAATCACATATATGAAACTAATTGCGTTCAATCTAACGGTGGCTCGTTGTGCCAGATATTGCCATACATGCATATCTGCAACTTTTCAAAGCTACACTCCAGACATGCAGAAAAATGTATGGGATGAGTTATCGTATACTTTTTTTTTTGTTTTCTTTTAATAGCCTGCAAAGTTGAGGTATTCATTTATGAATACACAGTATTATAATCTTTGAGTGATTCGAAAATTATTACACTTTCAAGGTCGAAGTTTCAGAAAAGTCTTTGGGATTTTGTCTGTCTTCAGTTTTATCTGTTTAGGGAACACAGCTCCAAATGATGCCTGTCAAACGAATGGAATTCAGTACGAAATTTGTAAATCATAGTGAGTGTCAATCTGCCCATGGGAAGTTTCCCCGTCTCTATGCAATTTGATAGATGAAATATGATGTATAGTGTTATCACCAAAATGATAGATCAGTATAAAAATTTGGACTGGGTTCTTAAACTCTCTGCCCCTTCTTAGGCTGTCAATTTGCCCACTGGCTGCCCCACTGGCTGCCCCACTGGCTGTCTCTCTGCCCATTCGTGTAGGCTTCGGTGGTCTGGTGGTAAGGTCTCGGCTTCGGAACCGGAGGGTTGCAGGTTCGAGACCCGATTCTACCGAAGAACCGTCGTGTAAGGGGGTCTGTTGCACGTTAAATCGGTCCTGACCAAACGTCCTTCGGCTGGTGTGGTGTGGAGTGGAGAGGGGGGGTGCCAGCTCAGGTGTCGTTCTCGTCATCTGACCGCGATTCAAAATTACGAGGTCCGTCCCAAAATAGCCGTAGTGTTCTTCAAAAGGGACGTTAATATAACTAAACTAAACCGTCCATTCGTGGGTCTCTGAACAATGTAAGTCTAAAACTCAATCAACAAGTGAATTATTGTCAATGATCTTTACAGCAAAATTTACTTCAATTTTGGATAAATTCATCAACTGACAGACTATTAATATGAACACGATAACTCTAAAATAGAAGCGAGTAAAATAATTAAAATTGTTTGTTCTTTAGATATCAAAACTGTAGATGTAAAATAAAAATTGGAAATTATCGAGAAGGAGTTCAAAATGCACATGCCCTTTCCCTTACGGATTCTCCTGCGAAACTGTCAAGTTTTCATACTAAATAAGTATATGCGAAGCCACCATTGTGAGTATATATTACTAAAGATATTGTTCCCCAAGGATAAGTCATATCACTGACTCTCCGACCTGCCCGAAGGCACACAGATAACGAAAACTGAATGACCGGACCGTCGCAATAGTAATACTGGCGGGAACTGTGGTTGAATCCTAAGGGCCATCACCGGCCACGGTATGGCCCTTAGGATACGAAGGAAGTACATCCCGTCATCGATGGGAGGAGCCAGATCCCCCACCATTTTGTGTACCCTCCAGGGTGGCGAGATCCAACCACCATACCGGAAGCATCTCATCCTCTTTCCGAGGTGCCCTCCCCGGGTGTTTTCCCCAAGGGTAAAAATAACCGTTAGACACTACCTATAAAAGTTGTATGCCTACTGTGTGTTTAATTAACTTCAAAGACTCAATTAGTTCGTTCTAATCAACGAAATATAATTTTAATAAACATAAAAAAAGATAACTTTAATGAACAAATCAAAAGTTGAAGAAACAGAGTTAACTCAAAGGACAAATGATTCCAACTCATTATGACTCATTTCCAACTGACTGCCAAAGAAACAAGCTTTTATACTGTAAAATGCACGGCGAATGTACGAAGCGACACTGTCGCATATATGATAATATAGTAGAAGTAAATGCCCCTACTGATTCTCTAGAGCAATTTTTATTATTTTTGAAAGCTCTCATTTAAAATACGAAAAACTTGAATATAACTTGAATTACATTTGTCAGAGGGTTCAAAAATTTGCTCATAAGTTTTGAGAGGAAATAGAAAAGAATAATATTTTTAACCTCACAGATAAGAAAGGGAAAATAGGAGATAAGAAAGGATGAAAAACCCTTTGTTATCGCCAATCAAACATATATTTTATCACATTTTTATTGTCCTTCATAAAAGATCACCAAGAGCATGATATATATGATACTTCTACTCCAAAGCAAATGCTATGATATAAAGTGTCAATCTAATTGTTCATCCCGAAAAAAACCCTGATGAGTTGCACTAGAACTGATACATTTCTTAGATGATCCCAATCACATTACCGATACTAAACTTTGACTGTTAGGAATTAGTGTTTTTATAAATTATATTCAGTTGGGGTGTGATACTTGTTTAAAAGTTAATATTGGCGGCATTTCCGTGTTGTTTCTACTTATTACTTAGCTCCTCAATTCTGAAACCCATATAGTCGAATATTTGTTAAAAAGTGTACTTTGGGAAAAATTAAAATTTAAATGTGTACTTTGGGAAAAATTAAAATTTAAATGTGAACAGAGATAACAATAATTTAACATATAAATAGCGAATTATAAAATCCTGCAAATTTCAGCTTTATCACAAATTCCAAGTAATTTACTACATTTTTTTTCATTTATTGTATTTCAAAATATGCAACCAAACAGTGCCTGCCCTGCAAATTTATCAGGTCATTTTAGTTTATTCTGAAGGTATTCTGACAATTTTGCTGGAGGTATCATTCAATGAATGATGTCTTTCAAATTTCTAATGTTCTGATATAATTAATAAATTCCATAAGTTTATATGGCTCTACATATAAACTATCGGGTATCTTTTTAAAATTTTTAATTTAATCTCTGTCGTTGTGTTGTGCATGTTGTTCACTGGTAATTGTTGCGCCAAGATTTTGAGTTAAAGTTTCACTGTGTTCGAAATTTCTGTGCTGTTCTGACTTTAAAGAACTGAATTCTTTTGTGTTGTTTCCTTCTATTATTGCAGGTTTCTGAAGTTTATTATAGGGATGTAGGGCTGTAAGTTTATTGATCCAGTTTTTTTCTTATTGATGCATTTTTGCGTTTCTCTATTTAATTTATCGTTTTTTTTTTATATGCTGGGTTTGCCATTTCGTATGAGCTTCGATTCCAAGTCGTAATAATTCTTTTTTACAGACTGAGCTGTGTTTCTATTTCTTCCGAGTTTTCGTGAAAAATATTGGTAGTTCCTTGGAAAATTTTTATATGAAATTTTCAAAGTTCTTTTCCACTGTATGTGCTGTTGAAATCTGTGTGATTGATCAAATCAATTCTAAATTCCATCCAGTTAATTTTCAATTTATTATTTTGTTTTGCTTTGTTGTTTTAACTTTAAAGTAGAAGTTTATAATTTGTGTTTTGTACGTTGGACGAAGTTCCGGCATGAAAATATACCGTAGTGGAATAAAAAGTTTGTCATAGCAAGATCTATGAAAGAAGCTGTGTATTTACTATATTGGGTGAGGAAAGGATGGGATGATCGCTAGTTCGTTTTTGAAGAGAATAACTTAAATTTTGTTTCTCCTTTCTATATTTGATCTTTTATTAATGTGACGAGCGTTAAAATTGCCCTTAAAATGCATATGTTACCTAAATTATTAGTATGTCAAAATCCTGAATGAGAATGTATCTGTTGAGAGGTCGAATTCTACATTGATCGGATCCGAGTTCCTCAGGCTGAATGAAATAATTGAAGCTTGTATTTGAGATAAGGAGGGAAGGGGGATTTTACAGTTTTTGATTAGAATGGCTACATCGATCCGAGTTCCTCAGGCTGAATGAAATAATTGAAGCTTGTATTTGAGATAAGGAGGGAAGGGGGATTTTACAGTTTTTGATTAGAATGGCTACATCTTCTCTAAATTTCATAAGGTTTGGTTTGTTCCGTAGTATTGGTGCGAACCATAATTTGACCTTTTCAAACCAATAGAATAGCTTAGGTGGTTCTTCAGGATTATAAACAAGCTCAATCCCGATATTATTTTAAACTCTGTAAATTGTTGTGTTCGAGATGTAAAGCCCTTAGCATCCCAGAAGGCTATCCTTATGCTGTACTGGTTATTTTCTATGGGCATTTACGCAATATTTAACTAACAGTTTGAATTATGCTTCTTCTGGATTTATAGATTCAAATAATCTTAACATCTCTAGTCTAGATTTTACAAGTACTCTTATCTCACTCGGTGCATTCATTTTCAAATGTTTCATTCATACTCCATAGCCAGCACGAAACGACCAATATTATGATATTTTCATGGTATTTAACGCCATTTAGAACATTAAAAAACGTCGTGGGGATATAATACGATATTTTATGCTAATAGAGTCAGATCATCGACAATAAATTGGGTTAGAGGCGTGGCGCCATCTGCTGGATCATGGTGTTGCCAATAACTGGATTGAATTTTGCTGATTGAGCTTAATGATTCTCTGTGACATGAACGAAGGATCATGATCTATTAAATAAGTAGGAAGAAAGTAATGATGATGCAACAGCGGATAGTTTGTAAAGTTTTCTTATTTTGTCTATGAAGCTATGCATTCTGCGAGCCCACAACTAAAGCAGATTCATTCTCTCAATGACAAGGTAATTTACAATTTGTTAATTCTTTCCACATTTTAAGCATCTAGTCTACCCTCCAGGTGATAGAACAATGATTAATTACAGAAAGGTAAAGCATTTTTGAAGATTTTCTTTAATTTTAGGAATTTGAGGTTTCAGCTGCAGGGAATCATTGCATTGTATATTATAGATATAGCAATTGGCTCAAACAACGGTATTCAAAACAAACCGCTTGTTCACTGCTAAAATTTCTTTGCTCATTTATTGATTTCATATCGTCTATGTTTGTGTTTATTGGTAGACTTTTAATTATGATTTAACATCAGCAAGATAATTATATAATTGCTGCTTAAAGTAGGTTTTATTTCTGTAATCAGCAATATTTAGAACTATTCTGATACAGCCATTTGAATGTTAACTTCCTGCTGTCTTAGTTTGCTTAGTTTGGTAGAATTTTAACCTGGTTCCGAAGTCGATTGGGGAAGCTGGCGCCTCAGCATTAGCTGAGCCGAAAGCGCATCTTTCACTTACACAAGGAGCAAGAGAAATTATTTCATTTGTGACGACTGCCTGTCTACTCATCAGAATGGAGAATTCTCCCTTTTCGATGAATTATAGTAGGATGTTTTAAGTGAAGATTGTGAATCGAGTCGGGTAGAATTAAATCAGAGTTGTGGTCCTGATTTCAACATTTTCCTGATCTAAGCATTTTCATCTGTTATATTCTAATCCTGTAATTGTCGAGTTATCTATTGTTTACCAACAGATTCTAAAACCCTCCTCGCTTTTGCGCATGGGTCAAAATAGGGATGAGAGGAAATATGAAAGCAGGAGATGTTTATATTTAATAATAAAGTAAACTCGCGTTAATCGCGGACTGAATTAAAATAAAATAACACGGTCAGAAACGACAAGATACTCATATATACGCGAAGAAAAAAAATCGAACTTGATTTCTGCCCTATTTAAATACGTTTTCGTTCCAAGAATTCCGGAAATGCGGCCATCTTTCCGCGTTTGACTCTTTAGCGAGATAGAATTGTCTAAAAGTGGTCGTCTCAGGATACTGAAACAAATAGTACCCGAATAATCCTAACTTTGTATTTGGAATAATTTCACTTCCTTCACAATCATATGGGTGCATAAAATATAAATTCAACATAATGAATTTCCATAAAATTTGAAAGAAATCTATAATTACCTATTATATTGAATGCTTTTCTAAACTTACTTTCAATTTGAACTGTTATAAAATATTCCAGCCTATATTGAATATCAGAAATATTTTAACCAGAATTGCTATAAAAGCGGCATGTTGATTCCTTTCATTATGAAAAAATATAAATGTATTTTTTTTCAGCATTTGCATTCTGGGAAAAATATTGGAAAAGTAGTTGCCCGTGTTTCGTGAACTGTAGCTGGTTTGCACGACAAGATTTTCTAGCAACAATTCAGTATCTATCAATCAATGTTTGATTCTAGACGAGAGGCGTAAACTCGTTATATGTTGATTTGTTTCACAATTATCAAATATTCAAGAATAAAATTGTATATATTTTGAATTCTTTGTAGTTATTTCAATAAAATTGACAGAAATGCTTGTATTTTGTCCAATATTTCATCGATAGCTTCAGTTTTCTGATTAATTTTATAATAAAATTAGAATATGAGAGAATTCACGTATTGCAAAGGAAAAGAATTACCAAAGTTTACACGATAAATTCTGGGGCACCTAAATAACGTAAAGAGAAAGTTAACTATACCTTTTATTTGAAGTAAATCGACTTTTTTTTATGTTTGTAGAAATGTCTTAAGTTCACTCATTTCCTAATCTTTTAGGTTTTTAAAAAATGTCTCGATATTGAGTGGAAGGCAAAGTATTAAAGTATCCAATAAGAATAATTAAATTCTTAAAACACTTTATCTATTAATTCGTAATTAAACTAATTCCATATGAATAATGCCATCTGGAAGCGAATTTGATAGACTATTTCTAGATTCCATAATAAAGTAAATTTATTCGAAAGTTCATTTTTTCTTCTACCAAAATTTGATGTGAATAGAAATGGGTCATATTGAATTTAAGTCTAAAATCCACTAGTTGACATACAAATTCAGTGAATTTTAACATTTAATTATTCTTAAGATACTGAGACCAAGTTTTTTTCTTTTGATATTTCTTACGCGAACAAGAATAAAAATTGTTACATTAAAATCATGCTGCTCCTGCAGACACGAGTCGATTCGAAGATCAACTTTATTTCCATATTCAAACTTCTAGAGTTTTTGTTCTAAAAATCTTAAAATGCAATATTTAGTCTTAACGAAAGAAGTGAACTTGTTTAAAACCCAACTTGCACTACATTTATCATTCAAAGATTCCAGTTTAAAAAATAATTGGATAGGGAAATGATTAAATGGAACACTTTATTGAAAAATATTTAACATGACAACCAAAAAAAGTTTGACTAGCCAATACCGAGAATGACAGACTTATTTTAAGAGAATATACATTTCATTCGCAATAAAACCCGTTAGTGCTTGAATTCTAAAACATTCAACACTGAATATATTGTAATAATTTATATAAAAATAATCGATAAAAATTTTTGAAAATAGCAATCGGAATTGCCTAAATTCTTATTTTTATTCATTTAATAGTAATTATTTAAATACAATTTTTAATGAATTGGCTGTATTTAGGGATAATTTTAAACAACATTCTCAAGAATATTAATTTGGAACGAAAACAATATGCAAGATGAAATTAGTGAAGTTCCATCTTGCGTAATGCAAGAAATTTCGATATAATATTTAATTGGATTAATCAGTTTGTCGCTTTGTACAAACCGTCTCTCGAATCATTATATTAAAATCTTTTGTGAAGATACGATAGTAAATTTAAGTTTATTGGCGAAGTGCTCCACTTTATTTGTAATCAATTGTACAAATAAAAGCGAGGGATATAGATAAGTCAGCTCACCGATGCACAATTGCAGTCCGACTGCATTAAATATCAAAATTATGCATGATACGCTCATATGCGGCGAGAATGCACTTTAGAATTGGATTGCCTACTTTTAAGCCTTTACATTTACTATCGTTCTGTATCGTTTGCAATTTTCCAAAACTTTCCAATTGGAAAATTCATTCCCTTTCGAACATTTAATTTTATTCGAATTCTTTTTGGAAATTATTGGACGTCTGAAAACTCCACTCGATTCTTGTGTTCCAAATTAAAGGATTTGATAATATCTTAAGATTGGTTGGATGAAATATAGATTAATTCCATAACTGAATGCCCATTTTAAAGTATTTCATGAATAGGTGAATTCATTTTAATTTTAAATTTTGTTTCAGCATGTTAGGTTGTTCTATTAAAAATTGCTCATGACTGTTTTTACAAAATACGACTGTTAAAGATATTACTACATTAAATCACCAAGATTCCGCACAAATTTAGACCGATATTTTTTAGAGAAGAAAAATTCTTGTACGATTGCAGTTTGAACTCTGACTTCACCAAAATCTAAGGTTTTGAAACCAAGTCTGAAAGATAGTGTAATATATTACAGTACAAATTCAACTCCAGTACATTAATTTTAAAAAATGTGTCCATACAGGGAATTAATTTCAGTTTGATATATTAAGAGTTTGAGTTGAAAGTTTAATCGAAGTTTTCAAAGCTATTTGGGATAAGCCGTCTTGCCATCTTAATTAAAATCTACTTCTTACAATTAAACTTAATAAATTACGTTTAAAATTCCTTACATTTATGCAGATTCATAAATTAACATTGTGGTAATTCAATATTAACTTCCTAGAATTTCTTGAGAAATGAAATTACATTTTAAAGGAAACCAGTAGAGAAAAAAAAGGGTTAAAAATATTAAAACACTTTATAAAAAAACATTTTATTAACCATTGAATACAGTTTCATTGTTTAATCATAATATTTTATGTACATAAATGCAAATATCTACAATAATATTACACATGATTACTTAAGTACCTACAGGTAAAGAATAGATCAAATCAAAATTGTATTAAAAAATCAAATAAGACGTGAGAATTGAAGTTAAAAGAAAATGAGAAATGTTTTCAAAGTTAATTCAGAGGCAACTTTCTTAAATATTTACAATTCACAAAATATGCAGCAGTTATGCAGTAAAATTAAAAACAGATTAATTTTAAAAGCAATCATTTTTCAAAATTTCGTTTTCACACAGAACTTCAGTCTAATACCACATTTAAGAACTTAGAAAATTTAATATTCATTATAGTGCAAAGGGATTTTAAAAAATTGAGATGTTCAATAAAAATGAAATGGTTGTCAAGAAAACATTTAAATTAAATCCATTCAAACTTGCAAAGATTTCAATGGTAAAGAAACTTACTAGGCATTAAGATTAATTCACCATTGATTTTCTTAAATCTATTCACTCAATCATGGTTGAAGGATCATGGCAGAGGAAATGTACATTAAAAAGAATTGGGAAATTGATGGCATAGATATTACAATTAAATAAACAAATTTAAAAGTCGAATTCGAAAGATTTTATATTGAAATAAAGAACAGTATCAGGATAATTGCACGACGCTTTAAAATATTTTAAAAACTTCTTACAAAGATTGATTTTAAAAATAAGGAATGTCATTGCATTTATACACAGTATAATCCTTTCTCATCTTATAAAAACGCTCTGCTGCGGTTATAAGAAATACATTAAACGTTTATATAATGTGCACGTCATACATATTTCATCGTTTGCATTGATTGGTTATCGTACACTATTCTAGAAGGTGCATTATTTTAAAGTAAATAACATTTTATAAATGATAAAAAACTATTTTGATAATTCGACACAAATTTATAGAACAATTTTTATTTCTTGAGAACAGGAAAATAAGTCATTGTATTCGAAGAATTATGTTTTTCTGAAGGGAAAGAATTAAAGCAAACCTTCAGAGTTGAATTCATTTTCAAATGAAGAAATAAGACATTAAATTTGAAATCAAAAGAATGTTTTGATTTACGGGCAAGTTTGAGGATTTAATAATTCAACATGAATCTTCCAAGTAGGAAATTTTCCCCGTTCTTTATTTCCCATTCAATTGCCAGGTCTGCCGGTTAACGAATATAAAGCCAAGTATTATTCATTAAAAAATTACACTTTCTACGAGTTTCTTGATATATTTCCTATAGATTAAGCCAATTAAATTTAAAATCCAAGATTTAGATTAATATTAAAGAAATCTTGATATTTTTTCGAACTATAGATTCATATACAATTCAATTTGTACCAATAAATCTTCAAAATTAAATTGTATTTCAGATCAATTATGAAAATTTTGTAGTCATTTATTAAAATGCAAGAATTGATTATACACATTTTTATTTGAATTCAGATAGTACACAAACAAAAAGATATGAAAATGTAAACTACAAAAACATTATGGATATAAATTTTTCTTGCCAAAACAGGCATTAATTGATTGTATTATTTGCAGTACAATATAGAAATATTTAATTAGATGAACACTAAAAAGGTTTTACATTTACAATGCAGCATTGATTGTTGCCGATTATAGTTATATCAATGGATGAAATAGAAAGCTCGAGTGAAAAAGAAAGAGTGTCTATAGCAACTTTGACAACAATTTTATATTTCGTTTCGAATCTATAAAATATTTGACTAATTAATCCATAAAACACTTTATAAATTACATATTCAAATACGAAACAAATCCTTCGTTTCAAGAAAAAAAACGTGGATAGCAAATTAGAGCAAGAATAGTTCAAGACTGGGTGATGTTCTTACTTTAATTTTCCGTTCTATTCTTATGTTTAATGTAAGATTGTTTCCCAACTTCCAGCTTTTCCAGAAATCACGAGCCATCCGAACCAAAAATTAATTACCATTTAAATGACTCAAAAAGATTTGCCACGTCTTTCTTGTGGGTTTTAGAAATCATTCAGCTCAAAAAATTTAAGTTAGAACAGTTTAAATATCTAGAAAGATCAAAACAAAGGCGAATAGTCAAATGGAGATGTCGCAAATGCAAATTTATTATCACTGGATTTGAACAAGGGAAAGATTTCATGTAGTTTTAATGATGCCAGATAATTGAATGCATTCCATTCTCAGCTGTGTTGGAAACAAAGAAAATATGAATATTTTAATAGTGACAAGTAGTAAGAAAGCAGTAAGAGAAAAACCGTCAGCAATGGTACTAAGGCTAATTTGAAAGACTAAATATTCTAATAGCAAATAAAAACTAAACATTCCAAAAGATTCTGTTCATATTCAGGGAGAAGACAAAATATGGATCCATTTTTATGGAAAATAATTCAATCTGTATCTGTTAAAGGCTACATTCTATAGTTGAATGGGAGTTTACAAACATTAAATATTTGTGTGCTTTTATGTCCAATACGACCACAATGACATTAGAACTTCTTTCGTGGGTAAAACTGCGTTTTAAAGCACGGCATTCAGGATATGCGACTAAACAGTTAGACTAAAACCTTTGACTTGGTTTTACAATTGATGAAAGAACTAAATTTTGCTGAGCTGTTAAACATTTCAATAATAAAGCTTCAAGATTAGAATAAATCAACATTTAAAATCAACCACCGACTAATGATGCAGAATTCAAAATAAACGATGATTCATGATTATAACCGGACAATAAACTTAAGAAACAATATCCATTACAGTGTGTTCCGAGTTAAAATGTTGTACAAACCACAAGGTAACCGAAAATAGCGAGCGACTTAAATATTGAAAGACAAAATTGGCTTATCTGGTCAGACTATTTAATGATACCTTTGAGCTTGAACAAATGGTTTCACATTTGCAAAATGCAATATCGTAACTTTTTATTTTCAGAATAGGAAGACTTAACGGATATATTGGAAAACATGTCTGAACATTAAAATCTTGTTCTTAAAATCTAGTGGAGTTAACGATATTTCAAATCTTTATTCAAATCGAATAAAACAAAGTGGATGCATTTTCTAAGAGGAATTCCGGGTAATGTTTCCCCTTTAGATATTTTTAACAGGAATATATTGAGGTAATCTCACGAGCTCAGTCAAAAACTTTCTTCCCCCTCCTCCCTCCAAAAAAAGCCAGACTTCAGTTTCTGAAAGTAATTTTATAGCGAGTAAAAACACTGATTCACAAAATCCAATTTTCTTAAGAGTAAGAAGTTCAGATACATTTCAAATCAAAATATTCTAGATTTGTCTTGTTTCTCATTTGAGGCCTATTTGACCCCGTCACCACCGAACTGAATATCGATAAAATTGATTCCACTGGCTGATGCCTTAATCGTCATCCGACTACGTCACCAACCAATTCCTCAGACACGAACAGCCATTTTGGAGAGTTCCAACCGCTGGCCCTTCTCCAGGAGTACGCCATGGGGAAACAATCATGTATCCTTCATTCTCTGCTTGCCGCTTTCTAGGTAACAGCGTTTGGATCCCAGCCATAAACACCAGGCAGCGCCCGACTACCATATTTCCCACCAAACCTGGCGTCAGTAAACAGTTATCCAGGCACCTAACCATTAGACACCTTTCCTAAATTTGTCTAGATGTTAGACCAAGATAACACACAAATGTTATCCTTTTCTGTAATGTTAAACTAAATTTTAGCAATAAAAATTCCAAATTTTTCCCAATCGCAGAACTGCAAAATTATCCCGGCTTTCGTCACACAAACGACACCACCACACTATGCCGGACACTGCACTCCAGAAGACCACATTTAAAATATGCAGTTCACGAAAGTAGGAAAGAAACTATTCCTCGTCTTTTATGGAATCTGAAAGCAAATTAAATGGGTGGATCCTGCCAACTACTTCGCCATTATCTATCCCTTGCAATGTTACAGTCTACAAGCTTCATCTTGCGCCATTACGCATCCTTACTCCTTATCAGCACCAAATTCTTCCCGAAAAAAAAATCCGATTTTCTGATATTACCATCTTCCCATCTTAGCAACGCGTTCAGGGTCTAACCGTGATGTCGTTCATAAAAACACTGATGCTGAAAACCCAGACTGGAAACTTGGATCTTACAAAAGCTGCCCGCCTTCTATTGAATCGTTACAATTAATCACAAAGGCATCAAAATATCCTACACTACACAAATCGTTACTACAGTCTTCAGTCATCAAGTTACCAAATTACTGACCGGAACCGATCTCTCCTCGATCAAATTCCATTTTTCTAGATACAGCAATCGACTTCCGATCAAAACAAGGAGCTCCAGAGCAATTACTAACTGAATTGTTTAGAGTCACACTAATAGATGCTCGTCTAGGTGTTATGGCTTATTATAAACAAAAACTGTCAGAGTTTTATTGATCCAATGTTCTAAACTGCCGAAAAACATCTAAATATCAATCCATAAAATCTAATGAGAAACTGCAGTTTAAAAAGTCACCTATTCTGTTCCTGCAGAACAAGACAATCCGACAGTTACCTCCCACTCGCCATCTCAACAACCAGATGTTGAACTACCATTTCTAGAAGGCACAGCCAAATAACTGTGTACCGACCGATACATGGACATTAACTTTTCTACAATCAGTTGCGAGGCTTCTGTTCATCCGAATGGATGGCTTCTGCCCAAACAAGGAGAGAAAAGTTACCTATATCCCTCGGAATTAGAACACAATTCTTATGTAAAGGAGACGAGTCCATGAAGGGCAACCATGTGGTACAGTGAGAATCCGATCGTGTAGCGCTTCGATTTCCAAAAAAGGGATATTAAAGATCGCAGTAGAGACGATAATTAAGTTTGAGGGTTATAGTGCGAACACCATAAGGCCCTGCTCCTCCAAAATAAGATTGAAAGTTGCAAAAATTTAAAAAAAACCGATTTTCAAATTGTACTTAAGAAGTTTGGCGAACATTTATGATGCTATAAATTGAGATAGATTTGAACAAATAGTCGGAATAAAATATGCGAAAGAAGTTTCTTTACACGGCATAAAAACTAAATGATATTTAAAATCTCGAGAGGATAGACAGAATATTAACCAATCAGTATGGTTAATACAAATTAAATTGTTAAAATGTCTATGTAAATATTGGTGTTTGCGACATCTAGCAAGAATGTTTCATATATATCCACAGAATGAAGCAGGAGCTATGGCACTCAATAAGACAACTGAAGACTAAAGTTTTGGTTAAATACGATTCAAACCTTTTGACGAAACAAAAGAAAACAGCCACTGGAAATAAAATACTTGATGAATGCTTTCGCCAGTAACAATCAAGAATACGAGCGGGTTTTGAAATCTGTTACACTAATAAATACCAACATTTAATCTTGAAACTGGATATTTGATGTATTCGAACTCTTAATTATTTTCGATCTAAATAAGAATTTTCATGCGTTTTTAATTTCAGAACAGAATACAGTAGACTTTATACTTTAACAGAATACATATGGAAGTATTTTGAAGATGGAAATTTCAACCGATGAAAACTCTTGGTAGTTACCAAGATTAATTTCTAATAATGGAATAAAAATGAACTGGAATCTGAAATACGAAGTTTTTTAAAGTTAGGTGTGAATTTTTTTGTATTTCATTTACGCAAGATATCAACACAGCGAATTATAGATCTACAACGGCATTGCTCGCGCATTCCAATAGTGCAAACATTCAGCAATTAAATTATTGTTTTAGAGTTTGGAGACCACAATTTATTAAATTTAAAATTCCGAATTTCTCTAGCAAATAATTAAAAGTAGTGGCATTATTGGAAACTATGCAACCTTAAAGAGCTTTCGGAATGAAAATCGGCAAATATTTAGAAATTTTGTCATCAAGCTTCTGAATTTGGGGATTTTATAATCGAGGTAGACAAATGGAGCACACCCTTTTCTCACAAGAAATTTAGTTTCAGTAAAATTGAATAAATTTAGGCAAGAATTGAGGATTCGAGTTTTACACATATTCGGGATTCAATCTGGATTGGAAATTTGTCGCGTTTCTTTTAATCCTTTTTAGGGTCAGGAGAAGTTTACCTCTCGCCAAAAATTATGTAGGCTGGCAAAAAAAGTTTCGGCCATTTTTTTTTTTTTTTTTTTTAAGAAACATAGAAGCTTCAGTTCCGTATCTCACAAAAAAGTGCATCTTGATTTGCAATTTAATTATTAAACAAATTAAATTTATCTAATAAGCTAAATGAGTATGTCAAGCCTAATCCTAAAATTTTAATATAACATGACTTGGGGGGAAAAAGCCTATTAAAGATTTATATTGTTGGAGATGACGAAAAAATACGAGTTATATATTTTAAATGCCAGACGAGACTATTATGACTCCAATAGTAAATTTTTCAATAAGAACAATCAGTTTCTAGACGGCTCGTTTCTCTGATATAAATCGGTTACGGTTTCGTAAAAAGTACTAAAGACAGCTATATTTTTACTTTTCAAGAAATTTTACATAGTCGGATGGAATCTAAGAACTCAATCTACTCGCATTTAGTGAAAAAAAAAAATGTACAGACGCCTTTCGCTTATAGTGTAATATTTTGAAATGTAGTTCATTTGAAAAAACTTTTCAAGTTTGTTTCAATAAAAATTAAATGAACTGAAGTTTGTTGCTACATGCATCATTTCATAGATATTTTACTGTCCATTTAAAAGCACGTTTAATTTTTAGGATGATTAATGCTTGAAAAAATCCAGTCTTTAGAATTCCGACTATAATAAAACATCCACCGAGACATCTTGCTTATGATCGTTGTTATTCATAATATTTTACCTTTTGTTTGGCGATAGAATTATTTTCTCCCTTGTGTATCAACTACTTTATAACCTGAAGCCTAAAAGAAAACTAGACCGTTACGTTACCGTGCCTTGCAAAGGCTTAAAATGGGAAGAAATATGTCAACCGTTATGTGCCGAAAATGGGATCAATTCAAAGGCATCTTTCGGTAAGGATCAGCGCATGAGCAGCAGAAAAAGAACCAAATACATGCCACTAGAATAACTAAATGGCTGATGTCCCGTGATCAGAGAATTAATTTAAACTTTTAAAAAAAGTTAAGTTTGGAACTATTAATACCAAAAAAGTTTCCATAAGTATTCCGAATTTTGATTACAATTTTTAGCTGTAAGATGTTCCCACTTCCGCCGTATAAGATAATCATTTATTACAAGAGTTATTAGTTATGACGAGATTTAATACAAGATACGTCTTCATTACAAGAGATCTTTAACGAACTATCGCATGACTAAAAAATCTCATTTTAGAAGTAAACCCAATTTAGCTTATGCTTACATAACTTCGATTTTTATATTTGATCTCTTTTGTACTCCAGTAAAAACTACTTACACAGGCACGAAGTAAACTAGACTTTTAATCGAACAATTATCGCAATCTTTGATATTTAGATATTTTCCTATAAAAAGGATTGATAGATTAAACAGGTTTGAAAATTTCCTCAGAAAGTTCTATATAGAAATTTAAACTTTAGGATCAGTTTATAGGAAACAAGAATTTCTTTAACTCCAAAATATTGAAAGAACATTTTGCGGGCGATTTTTATGTATTCTGCTTTAATTTGACCTTAAAGATTCCGTTGTACTTTTTAAAACTGAATTTAAGTTAGAAATAAGTTAATAGTTAATCTTAATATATTCGAACCATTTCGATTATGTTGGCCAGACATAATCAAAATGGTTTTCTACTCGAATTCTTTTCTACGGAAGACCGATTCGCTCGCTAGCAAAACGAATCGGTTCCGTTTTATAAACAGGATTAAACTGCTAACTTTGAACGCCGAGTTTAAAGAGATTATACTAAAAGTTAAAGATGCAATTTTGATAATTTAAGTTCGTTTTTCGGCTTGTTAAGTTCTATATAACTAGCATTCAAGAGTTACATTTTTAATTTTTCAGTTTAGACCTTGGGGCGGTATTTATTGAATTAAACTCGAAAGCTGACGGTTTTATTCTAATAGTTTTTATTCTAATATAAAAGATAAAATGAATTTCCTATCGATCCTGTCTAATCCCATATGCATTGCATTTCTGTGAATAAACATCAGAATAATTTATCGAAATGAACCGTTTTATAATTCCAAAACTATGCTAAGTTCAATAATCGTCCACTAGTAAGATCGGAAATGGGAACATTTGAGACAAATTCTTATAAAAATTGGCCATAACCGCAAATATTCAGAGTCTTAAGAACAAATTCAGCTTCAGAACTTTAATTTTACAATCCGTCTTGCACTTTGTTCATATTTCTGTGCTGCATCCTATAAGTCGTTTAACGAACTTTTTTTAGACAACAGTTTTTTCGGTAAAACATTTAACCTTTCAAATTTAGCACCTTCATTTCTGTTAACACAGCAAAGTATTAACGCGTCGCTGGCATCACTGAATGGCCAAAGCAATAAACCTACATAGTACATAGTTTCGAACATAGAAATAATCTAGTTCATTTCAAATTTAAGCGTGAATAGCTGTTGACATCTTCAGATTTGAAATTAAGAGTTTGCTTCGCCGCTTACCTAGTTCTTTTCAGATATTTTTATTCCTGCTGGCATCTTTCAACATTTAGGTTAAAAATGACAAGATTTTATCGAATCAAAATTGCTTCCAGTTCATTAATAAGTAACTCTTAAGTTCAAGATTACAACATACTCGTAATGGAAATTCGGTATATAAAAATTTCTTTTGCCAAAGAATTAAATCACTTATTTATAATTGGTAAAAGCTAATCATTTTTCAATCGCAAATAACCTTAAAAACACCGGGTTTCGAAATATACATTTCTTGAAGTGTAGGGAGTTGCATTGATGCAAAATATTTAGATACAAATTTCAGTCTGAAAACAATAGAATGACAAGATAAATTCTAATACTAAAAGAAACAAGAAATTCGTGAAGTAATTTTACGAGTAACTGAAGTTAAAACAATCATTTTTAGTTGAATAAAAATTCCATAGGCGATCATGGGTAAGAATAGCGTTCTTGTGCAGTTAAGTCGGAATTCCTTGTCGCAGAGTACACTTGACCATTTTTTCCCCCAATCCAAATTTTTAGGAAGAGAAAAAGGGGAGAAGTGCCCGATTCCATCTAATGATGTCTAAATGCTAATGACATTTAAACCCTTATTTGATAGTAAACGAATATGTTTAGAAAAGTTGAGTATTATTTGGCACTTTCTAGTGCTCTTCAGAAGAAATCATCCAATAACATTGCTTAAAAATGGGCGATTCGATTTGATTTGAATAATTAGAGGCATACTTATCACGTAGTAATTTCACTTATTTAACTCTCAAAACTACTCGTTTAATTTTGAAGAAAAAAATATATCTATTAATGGCCATAAAAACGATAAGCGTTTGTAATTTTTGGTTTCTTTGGATAGATCAGCAAATCGGATCTAGTCTGACATTTCCACAAACCTAGTTTCAGCACTCTTGGCATCTGGTATTCATTCGTTAAAAACTAGACATTAGGATAGCTTTTTTCCCAATAACGAATATGATGTTGCATTTTGGCACGACGGTGGACTTTTGTCGTTTCCCCTTTTTGCTAAGTTAAGCTTGCTCGATTTTGGCCTTGTGCGATACAACTCAAGTCATTTAATATAAAAATGTATGCTTATAGTAATAGCGTAATTTAAGTAATAACAGCTGTAATTAAATTTAGAATTCAAATTTTTTGCCTAAAATTTTATGGTCTAAATTAATTCGTCTAGGCTCTATAATGCAGAACAATTCTAATCTTCCATTAAAAATCTAGTTCTACAGAAAATATTTAATCAATTTAACCAGACTGATAATTCATTTAACCCCAAAACCTAGAAATAATTTTTAAAAATGCATTTGAAATTAAATATAGACACAGTTTATAAAGCATGCAAAGTTCATTTTATCTCAAATTAGCGACGTTGAATTTTAAGCATCAAAATCAGGTTGGTACAATCTAGCAGAAACCCATATGAAAACAAGTTGTATAATAAAATATTGGTTAGTGAAGAATATTTTTTTTCAGTTGATCCTATTCATGTCTATAAATCCTCTTTAAATTCAATATTCCTAGTTGGTTTAAAATATTTTTGAAACCCAATTTCGGTTCACGTTTAGAAACGAGATTTTAATACTGGACATAATTTTAAAATATGTTCCTTTCTCGCTGGGTGGGTGGAGTTTCGATTATGATGGTGATCAGGCATCATGATCAAAACATTCCCTCCTTAACTGCAGAAGACAACCGATTGGCTCGCTAGCAAAGCTTCTCGGCAATCTTCTAATAAACCGGAAATTAAAATTACGAAATCAAAATTGCCTTTAAAACACGGGGAGAAATTACATGCCATACATCGCTTATTAGAATTCTTTCCGTTTTTATATTTAGTTTAGGATTTTGAATGTCCTTAGATTTCAGATAACTATTTTGCAGTTTAAAATAATTGCAATTTAATTGCCGAAAACGAGAAGACTGGTATTGATAAGTCGAATTTGTCGTCGAAAAATTGGTCGAATATTAAGTCGAAAAATTGGTGTAATGAACATTACCATACCGACTTTATTGCATGCTTTAAGAGAATCTATTTGACGATACTGTCCATTTTTAGATAATTATCAAATCATTTTGCGGTACTACCGTCTCAAAATTTGAAAACATTGGCGAGATCTAGATTTAAAACTTATTAAAAACCAAGATTTCCTTGAAATTTGGAACTGAACCATCAGTCTGGAAATAAATTTCTTAAAAATTAAATAGAATTTAGAAGTCTAGTTTTAGAAAATTTAATACTCAATTTGAATCTAAATAAGAAATAAATTAAGAAATTTCAGATTGTTCTGCATATTTTGCAAGTTGCCCCAGAGTTTTAAAAGCGTTTTTGGTTATTAAACAAAATACTTAAAATGAATTTATGCATTTCTGATAAGAAAAAAAATTTAGTATCCTAGTGATAAGAGATGTACGATTCATAAATAATTTGATTCCTGGATGAGGACCCCCTCCCCACAAATACACAAATTGAATGCTAAATTGTAAGAATTCATTTCTAGCGAATTTCGTAGAAGACAAACCCGAAATTTAAATTCACAAGAATGCAGAGTTTAAATTTAAGTACTTTAAAGTTGCTAAAATATTTCGCGTCATAATGCAAACTGTAATGTAGCAAATTAATTATAAATATGTAATGATCTCTAAATCCAAATTAAATCTTAATTTCCAACATTTTATCTTAATTTTACCCCAAATTAACTTCATTCTAAAAGGTTCTCGTATTTCCTGATCCAATTCTACCTTTAATTCCACACGAGCTCTACAAAACTGCTGAAATCGGCATACTCCGAGTGAAAGGATAAAAATCTGTCGGTCTAAACTAATTATTTAAAAAGATGCCCATTTTCCCCTTACCTAAATCGACACGCGTAAAGTAATCCTACCCGACTCGCAGTATATAATTATAGCGGATAAATATTTGTCTTTTCGCTCTAGTGTCATGCTGTAGATTGACGTACCTCGTCGCTTCTTGCTCATATAACTTCTAACTTATGCTTCCTGAGATGGAATAAATTTGTCGATCATTTCGATGAGGTCGAATTCCACCAATCGAGAGAAATACGTTTTTATAACTGTTCATTAATGAAAACTAAAAAAAAAAAATTAATGCAAGGGATTTTAAAAAGCAAGTTTTATATTAACAAAATTAAAGATGTAACATTCTAAGACTGTAGTCATCGGAAGGACACAAAAAACGCAAAAAGTTGTTTTAACATTCATTTTGGTCATTAAAATAATCTTTACTAGGATATATCTGAATGTCATAACTTCAGATCGTTTTTAAAACTTGGTGCATTTCTGCGGCTAAAAATTTTTTGGAAGTTTATTTTTTAAAAGTTTCAGTAGCTTTGTGAACAGATTTGTCTTTCAGATTCAAAGTTGCAGAGGAAATAATTTATATTATGAAAATTTAAAATGCATAACTATTCTAAAATTGACTAACTGAAACTGTCACGGAAATTACTTTTCGCGAATCGATTTTTTTACATTAAGGAATATCCATTTCTCAAGTGTAGGGATCATTTCAATAGAATTCTTGTTCGGAAATTGCTTACTAAGATAACTTTACAATTATAAAACTAGAATATTTGATGAAAAGGCAATAGAATATTAAAATGAGAGTGTTAGTAAGCTGGAGAAGACTAACAAATCTTTCTTGTAGGCAAGATCTTCAAGTGCTAGTTTGGACGAATTGTACAAAAATTTAAAATGGTAAAATCGCTTTCATAATTTCATTTGGATATACATTTTAGCGGTAATGGACAATGGGACTTAATGGACAATTTACATCGCTTCTGTTGAATGTGAATCGAGACGCCAACAAACTTTACATTAGCAAACGATGGTCTTAGATTCGTACCAAAATTTTAGGAATGGGAAATGGATCGATGCGTTACCAAAAACAATTTCAACATCCCAATGAAATGGGTCTCACTTTCACCATTCTTAGCTGAATAGCGAGAAACCTTCAGCAATTTTGACGAAATTTGTTAAAGACACTTTAAATAAACATTCATTCTCATAAGGATGTAATTATTTCCAAGAGATAAGCTTTCTAAATTAACTTTAGCAAGTCAATGAGAATATTACGAAACAAGTGCATCAAATTTCATATCTGCAAGTAAATCCATTCAGTTCATTCCCTCCTCAACCTCTAAGTGGTGACTAGAATAGCTGTCGTCCTCAGTGTTCGATGGAAAAGTGAAATTGTTCATTCACTCCTGAATGTAATCACATTAACTAGGTATATATTCAATTTCTGCACAAAATACAGTTAGAAAAATTTTCAAACTTTGCATATCAAGGTTTCCGAGAGCAACGACCACCGTCTCCAGAATTCTAAAAATGTTCACTGACAATGGTCATTGAAAACTGGTGTCCAATTGACTCGAACCATGCGACTACTATTACTAAATTGTCAGAATTTAAGGAACATTTCTTCCTACCTAATAAGGAATTATAGAGCTATGAAATAATCAAATTTCCAAGTCATTTTAAAGGAAAGCCTGCAAATGTTTTATTAGAACAGAAACCAACAGCATCTATATTGGAACCTAGATTAAGACAAGCCAAAAGCATAGAGTGGCAGGACAAGTAATAGCAGAATGAATAGAAACTAGAAGGGAATTTCGTACCTGAATTGTTAACTATTCTGATTATTAAAGATGAATAAACTGATCCGATGCAATAAAATAACTTCATGCCCAATGAGTTTAATAAATGCACATTCATTTTGGCTGTACATTCCCATTCATACAATATAAAAACATCCAGTATACAAGCATGTTCATGCTTGTATTTCAAAATTCTGTTGAAATATTTATGGTAAATCGATTTACTAATGAAATTCGTATTTTTTTCCACAAGAGAGACTTTGGTCAAATGTCAATGGAAACAAATTGTCTTAATTATTCAACTGCAGAAAACGTAGCTTTAAGACTGAAAATACACAAGAAATATTTCAGAAAGGATGCCAGAAGAGAAACCCGACAGAATTCTGCAAATGAGTGATATAGAATCGACAGAATTATGGCTAAGCTATCCAAGTTCTTCCCAACTTAAAATGAACTACCTGTTGCAAAAATGGTAAGTCTAAGTGGTTGAATAAAATTTAAGAGAAATACAATTTAATAGACACCAAGAGCCGAATTCAAAAGTATGAACTCTGGTCAATTGCATAGATTTGTTCGAGTTGAATTAGATCGAATATACCGTCTTGATTAACGTAAATTTTTAGAACCATTTTCGTTCAGCATTTGCGGTACAAGGTTATATCCGAGTATAAAATACCTATATAAAAATTGGTTCAGAGGTCAAGCATATGAATTCAAATATCACCCAGTCTTTTACATTTAAAGCAATGTTAAAATACAATTATACAAATTTAAATATGAAATATAATCTTTTCAAAAAATGACATCTTTTCCAGATTCTAATAAGTTGGAAAAGTTCCGATTCACTGTTACATCGGATGATTACAAAGAGATGTCGACGATGAATTTTAAGGCAACTCCAATGAAAAAGATGGTAGGAAACAAATAACCAGGCAACTACTGTAACGTAGGTCTAGCATCTACCATTACCAATCTTAAGAGATGAATACCAACCATTTAAAAGCACTTGATCGTACCACATTTAAGCTTCAAAGAAAGATTGTTTTCACATTTCTATCCGAATTTGAATTGCGACATATATACATGCATTTTGATGTTAGAAGTGTTGTATGACAAAATTAAAAACCACGATTAAGTCGCTTAGGGGTTACTTGATAGGATATATTTGATCAAACTTTACTTGCGAACAGTGTAGTAAATATAGGGTAATTCATTTCTACGAGGAAAATATCGAGAATCTTTATGTGCATATAAAGACTATTTTTGCAGTCACTCATTTGCCTGAATGACTAGAAACATGCAGTTGGTGAGGAATGGTTATATAATTATTGTAATTTGTATATAATGATTTTTACAATTTATAAAAGCATGCCTCATTTATAACTATATCTTTACGAAAAATATGGCATACTACAGAAATGGTTTTGTTGAAAAAATGTTCTGCTGGCTTAATTTTGCAACTTGCATCTTCCTTTGACTTTTAAAATGCTTGAAATTGGTTGCTTAGTTCTTTTCAGAAAAGAATTTTAGGAATTAAGAAACATTGATTTTTTTTTTGCATTCAAATCTAATGTTTGATTTAACAAAAGGTTAGAGAGTGAAGCTTGTTTGCAAGAATAATTGTTTATTTACTCTTTTCTTCAAAATTTAACTTTGACAATCTTTGACAATGCTCATAGCATCTGCTACAATAGATACGACATGAATCGAAAGCATCTCTGCTGCTACAAATAAATGTTCATATACTGACTAATGAATATTTTAATAGCTACCAAGCCACAAGAAAAAACAACTTTGCTGATACGAAGCATGAATTCGAGAAAAGGCAATCGAGTTGCAGATAAATTTTTATTCATTCGAAGAACCATGCAAGCAATTTCGACGAGAAATCCTACGATCGTAACAGAACAGAAATGCCAATAACTTCTCCTCTGTATTCAAGTTGAAAATTAAAATATGGTATTCTACATACTTCTTTGCGAATTCCACGTTTCTATGAGCGCATGGTATGGAATGCCCTAGCCTTTGAATAATTACTAACCTTTTCTATAAATACATTTTTGGATTCTAGCTGCAGTTGCAAGTAGTTATTTTCGAAAATCAAAGAACAAGACTCCAGTTTGGGATTTGGTATCGGGACAGCTGGATTCCATTTCAATTATTTTAATATTTATTCTTGCAGGATTGAAATAAACATGTGGTTCTTATGTAGGAAATTTACTAATATAACAATCAAAATGCAAGCATTTCATTTATTCTGAAAAATAATTTTAGGCTCACTTGTACAAATAGCCGATGATTTAAAGTAGAAGTAAAGTATTTTGCAATTAAAAACCTATTCAAACTAATCGGTATTTAGAATAAATTCAAGGAAGTTTACAACATTGCCAAAATAGTACCGATATTTAAATAATCGAGCAGAAATTAACGTGAATATTGCTACTGAAATTAAATGTATTTCACTTGTATAGCAAATTTAAGGCAAGTCAATGACTTTACTGAATTATAAACGAATAATTATATTCTATAAAATGTTAAGCAATTAGCAAATGTCCTGAAGATTTACCGGTCTTGAACGTATAAAATAAGCCTCTTTATATTTCAAAATCTTCACTCCCGTCTGTTAAACATTCCGAAATCACCTCCCACCCGCCAGCCGGCTGGCTACCTCTACGCCCAATCTGACAAAATACTTATGAAATATTTATTCCAACCACTCTATTCCTACAATAATGAACAATCCATTCAAACCTTTCATCACTCAAACAATGCGCCGAGACATTCATACATTCGCTTCTTGCCACTCACTAGCATTCATTTATATATATAGTTTTATAAAGAAGCTTAATTTCATACATTCTTGTCGAAATAGAAAAAAGTGCTCGAAGAATTAAGCCTAACAAATTATGTACTTACCCGAATTAAATTTGCCTGATTTTGAATTTAAGAGTCTTTACTAACATACTAAATATCAAAAATAGATAATTTAAGACAATTCTCCGAATATAATTGCAAAATTGAGTTTTCGTTTTGATTTCCATTTTGCAATTCAAAAAACTTCGCGCGAAACCGATTTATCTTCCTTTAAATTATGAAAAATCTTGTATACATTAACTTTAATAATGAATTGCCTACCCAAAACTTATTTTTAATTGCCGTCTTTAATTGCAAATGTTACTTTCACTTTAAATCACCAATCACGCCTGGAATATGAAAGTCGGATCCGTTTCTACAGAAATTGGAGTACTTAAAAATTACATGTTGGTAGGGAATAATCTCTCCACTTCAGGTTTGAAAAAGCTATTTCAAGGCTAGTCACAGCTTCGGTCTTGGAAGAAGAATCAAGTTGAGGTAGTCCTTTTTAGGCACTTTTGCTCTACACTATTCAAAGAGGGACCTATTACTCTCAAAGCCTTGTACACTATTCAAAGAGGGACACTTAGAAGTAACGATTAACCAGTAAAAGTCAATCTCCAGCAGACACTAATTCTACGAATAAAACTTATGAAGCCTTGAAGAACCTGGAGATATCAGAAGTAAAAGTTGATTTTCAAGATATTAAGTTCGTTAAGATACATAATTTGACAATATTGAGGTCAAGTCTTTGAAGAAAACTGATAATTTAATGCGTTGTGTAAAACAAGGGTCGGTTTGCTGTAGCATTTTCAAAATACCACTAGACAACATTACCAGAGGTCTAAATAACAGTGCCTAGGTGATTTTTCCCTCTAAAAACGAATTCCCAGTGAACAAGAAAAGCTTCAGAAAGCACCCAAAATACAACTGGGAACCGATCCTGTATCAAACACTTTCATCTAATGCTTTTGTTGGCGCCAATAAGTCCGCAGAACGCTCCGCCTACTAATTTTGTAGCGCCACCCAGTGGTGAAATGATATAACTTTTTAGAGTGTGAATACCACAGAGAGTGTGTTGTGAGTGTTGAGAATAAAGTAATGGGGATACAGTCCAAGAGTTTGTGTTTCATTATGTGAATGAGTTTTCTAAAACTGAGCTATCGAGGGCCAAAACAGCTTTCGTTCCGACAAAACAAGGCGATAAGTCCGCTTTCTTGCGAGACCCGAAACTGTTTTAAGTATTGACAATGTTCAAAGCATAAGATCATGCTCGATTGTTAAAAAATGCCCCAAGCCAGCCTTGGAAAGCAGCTAAATGGCGTGAATATAAACATTCGACTATTTAAATATTCAAATAGCAAGAGAAATTTCAATGCATCTGAAGCCAAGTATTGGAACATTTGCAAAATCGATAATGTCTCGACCTGCATAATAGAACCATAGCAAAGTCTCATTCGAGGCATTTTCCCCTTAGAGGAAGGTTAAAGAATCAAAGCAGTAAATGATTTGTGTCATCAAGCTGGAAAAACGGTAAAGGATAAACTATGCTGCATGAAAGGAATTTTAAATATTTTGGTGTGATACAAATGTTGGCTTTCAAGAGAATAAGATTTTTCGAATTTGTGGAATGTTACGTTTATATTATGTTTTTGGATTCAACATGAAAAATCGGAAATACGAATTCTATTGCTTAGAAGAATAGGTTAACATCAGTTGCAACCAATTTTTAAACTATCCTCATTTTAGAATCAGCACATACTGTTATCTGAAGTTGCTTGATAATTTGTTTACATTCGAAAATGCAGGTAATTACGTGAAATAAATTTATACAACAATTGAATTTCGATATCATGAATTCTATAAGTGACTAATTAAAACAAAACTTGCCCGTTTTATTTGTCAGTCAACTGATCTAATACTACAACTTTTTCCTGCACAAATTGGAATATTTAAATGCGAAAAACTGAAAAATTGCCAAACTGCAATTTCATGGTATACAATTGTTGAGAAGTCTGAGCATCTCCGACAATGGATTTAAATGGTTGGTAAACATCAGTAATTGATATTTATATACTTCAAATAAACAATGTAACAAGTGCAATGTAACAGCAATACCAATTTTGATTTAACAACTTCATTACCTAGTTATATTAATCACACTGCAGCCCAATTTTCCAGTTCAGATCTTGTGCAAATGCCATCAATTGTAGAGCAGATGCCATGTTATTCGCTGATATCTGTACTTTAGGACAAGGTGACAGGAATTCCATAACAATGCACTTGGATTATTCATCTGAATGGAGCACAGTATGGCGCAATGGACTTTGTATAATACTTTCATTAAATCCTAGAAATACAATGAAATCAATAAGCATATTCGTTACATTCTAATATACAGAAGACTAAATTCAATATATTGAATCCAGTATTAAAAATAGATTGTTAAATCTGAAAATTCTCAAATATACAGAGAGTATTTGAAGTCGAGAGAAACTCGTTGGAATTATGCACTTAAGGTGTCTGTATATTGTCAATGCACTTAAGGTGTCTATTGTAAGGTGTCAAAATTCATCAAATGTTGTCATTTCTGACAACATTTGATGAATTTTGTATAAAAACCAAACTAAGAATAAAACCTAGTAATATAAGATCCAACTATATTTGGTTTTATATCAGAAATTTCCCCCTTTCCTACTCGGATCTCCAGTTAGGCTTAGGAATTTCGGCCTTATTACCAAGAATACTTCAAAATAAGACAAGTCAAGTCATACGCCAAGTAGTTAAATGCCTAATCTTCTAATAAAATGGTTTAACACTTGCAACATTTTAATCTACTGGTCATTTTGGTATCACAAGATTATCATTTTTCGACGGTTCTACCTTGCTAAGGGGCGAGGTGCGAAAGCATAGACGAATTCCTGTTCTCCGACCTTTACTTCTACTCCATTCGATATTTTTTCGTTCAGTTTTCCCACATGTGTCGTGTCATTTCTTGCCGTACTAGTTTATTTTAACTCAAAATTGCGTAGGGTTAGTTCTAATATTGCTTATATGGCTAGTTTCTTGTATAAAAAAATTCCGTGCCACTCACATTAAATATGATCGAGATTATCGAACGATTAATATATCAAAATATTAAGAGTGTCGCTAAGAAACAAGTTAAAGAATCATTTGTAAAAAGTGAATTACCCAATTTTAAGAGTAAAAGTCTAATTTATTCAACATAATTTGATATTTAATCCCTTTACAAGAAATAAAAATTTCTCGTGAGTATTTTATTGCGAGTTAATACTTTTATCGATAGTATTACAAGTTATCCACAGGTTTTACGCTTTCCAAGTCCGTGAATAATCCGAATTTCTTATTGTTAAATGTAGACATCTTACCGCTCACCCCTATTTTGATTAAATACACATCCTAATGCATGCGCAAAACAGTGGCGGATTTTCAAGTTCGAGTATGTGTTTTATGGTACAAATGCCGTCTTTGATTAGAGGATTTGACATCGAGGTTTTACTATATCCATTCTTACTACATTTAATAATTAGAATTATAGCCATTTTATTGAAAATAATTGCAATACTTTTAGATATGGAATTACAAACTACTTTAGAATAAATATCAAATTATTTCCCGTATGAAAATAACGTACCCTTCAATTTTTCATCAAGTGAAATTTCTATATAAGGTGGCGGTAGATTTGAGATTTTCGGCAAATATATTTGTCCCTTTCAGACTCAAATGCCTGGTTCATTTCTAACACAGTATCAACCAATGCTCCTGAATGAAGGGTCAAAAGATTTCTGAAAGAAAATAGACGTTGTTAGATGAAAATTTAACGACTCGTTTAACATGAACATTTTTATTTAAGCGTATCGGTTCTAAACAGTTCAATGTTCTTAAACTTTTTATCAATGTAGATAAATGAAACAAAACATTAAGCAATATTTAAGAGGGATTTTCTTTATACTGTAGATGCTCAAATTATATCTCGATATTTATATATTAACAGGGACATTTGGACTATTCGATTCAAAACTTCGCATTTCAAGGAAAAAGCAAGTAATGTATCGAAACTAAGGAGAAGTTTAAACCAATAGTCTTGTATTCCATTTCAAATCAAAGTTAGACTCAAAGCTCTATTAACTGTACCTGAAAAGAATCGGTTCCATATTCAGATTCGATTGGAATTTGTTCAGATGGTTAAGTTTACCCGTTTTCGTTTATTGTTAACCAATAAACCGGAAGTAAATCACTGGAATTCTTTAAATTCTAGAATTTAAAGTAAAAATGTTTTCAGCTGACTTCTCTGCAATCAACTACTAAAGACAAAAACCGATAAATTAAATTCATTTGTTGATTTCTCTTAGTTATTAGAACCTTGTTGTATTACGATATTAGTTTTAACATTAGGTCTCAATTATTTGTTAAGGATTCTGTGGAATAAGCACTTTTCCACTTTTCCTCAATCCTGTTGCATGAAATATCGGAAAATTATAGAAAATACCAATCCTGAAAAAGGTTAACTAGTCAGAATTCCGAATACGGTCTTCCAAAAGATAATATGCATCCAGTGCACTAAATTATGCGCTTCAGAGACAATTACCAGTTCTCTGAAATTTTAAAATACGAGATTGAAAACTCATTCTTTTGACTTACTAATAAGAATTGTTTTTATTTATGTAGGTACTCGATTTCAGCCTCAAGCACCATTTTTACAGCAACTGGTATTCGAGTTCCCATGTATAGTTGGCCAAAGTAAAAATTTCGTCGAAATCATACGCATCCGTAGGCTTAAATATAATGGCGCAGTACACTAACAAAAACATTCATTTTCGCAAGCGCAGCATCTAAATAGCCTTTAAAATGAGTCCAATATTTCGAATTTTATGCATTGCTGCGACACTTGAGAGAATGTCCAATTTTTCGAGATAAGTCCATTTATTCCAAAATAAATATGTCCCTACAATAACATGTTTTAGAAATGCTTCTCGTTACTGTCAGATCATTCATCTCAATTTCGGTTAAAATGACTCGCTAATTTTAAGGTTTCAGTTCAATAACAAATGATAATTGAAGAATTTAATGGTTTTAAGATTGCAAAATTAGTGACCAAAAAAAAGGACCCATTCTAAAGGTTTCATAGTTATCAACTCTGAACACAATTCAGTGTTTACGAGATAGCACTAAAACTATGCTTTTATTGCTGTTAATTGTCGCTTTTAGCACGCAGTGATGTGGTTTTAAAATTGAGAAACAATCACCTTTTCATGATTTCTAATAGCAAATGATTCTTCAGGACCATTTGACATAGGTAAAATAGTACAGTGCGCTAGATAATCGGTTACTTTAAGTCGGTAATTGTAGGAAAATGCGACGTTAGAATTTTTTACGAAGTCGAGCAAAAATAACCATCTTAAGATACATATTTCAAAGGTATTTTTCATTATGCCATTGCTTTAAAATACCGCATTCCAGTTTAAATTTTGTTACTCAAGATTAGTCATTTCATGAGAATTACTTCATTGAGACAATTCAAGCCGAATATGAAAACGAAACTTTCCAAAAGGTTGCTGCAAGACTTGCAAACCCCGGTTTTGCTTTGGTTTAAAGATTTACCTCTACCAAAAGCATGGTTTTGAAGCATCAAAGTTTGAAAAAGGAAAAATTCTACTTTTAAAACTTTCAAATGCAAGTAAAAAACAAATTACAAAATTTTAACTCCAATATATAGCAAGAGGATCTACTCTGCCTTTTCAAATGATCACGAATTTAGAAGGAAACCCAAGTCGATTGAGACCACTTGATGTCGGAATTTATTCGGAGACTGATTTGTAAACGAAGAGCGACTTTTTTTTGCGACTTCAGCTCAACTCGAGATTATCGATTTATCGATTTTTGATTCACCTGGGCGATATGTATGCTCTAACTGGATAGCATGCTTCATCTTAACGAACTTAAAAGTTTCACTACTAGTAATTCCAAAGAATGGTAGCACGATAGTTGCTCCGAAGGCCATGACCACGTATGCTAGCGATAAGATTTAACAGTTAGCTAGTTTGGTATAAAGATATAGCATCAACTACTTGATTCAATTTTGCGTTTTGTAGAAATGTTTATTTTGACGAAGAGAAGTGTTTATCCGATGTCACTACTAAAACGCGCTACAAATAGTACAACTCATCTCGTATTTTTATATAATTAAGGAACGATAATGGTGTAAATACTACAGAAAAACAAATAGTCGTATTTAATGCAGACTGAATTTTTATTGCGAATCAAAAATAAGTTGTAAATTTAAATGTGAAACTACAGTGTTGTACCAATGAACACTATACAAGATTTTTTTTAAACGTTAGCATTGAAAATTTTGATCTTTTAAAATACATAACACAAGGTGAACGGAATTAATATCAGGATTCATAACAAAATTGTGAACTTACAAACTCAAAATTAATATTAAAAATCGGTTAAAGAAGCACTCTTGCCTATAGTGGATATTTTAAACATCGCACTACTTCATTAAATAGACGTAAAAATGAAACAGTTCTACTTAAAAAATTATAAGTCTAGTAAAAATATTTACTTTTCAATACACACATTTTTGAATAGTTAAAAATATTACATAAAGAAAATATACGAATTCAATTAACAGTAGATACAATATAACAAAGTCAAAATATACTAAGCCAGGAAGAGTCATTGCAATAAATAAAAATATTGTAATGGGAATTCAAATTAAGCAGTTTATAAGTCGAGCATAATTGCGATGATATCTAACAAATAATGCAAGAGGAAAATAATTCATTTTTAAATATTATCGACTTACCATGTAGAGTAGAAACCTTTTTTCTGGTACAGCGGCAAAATTGGAATTCTTCATTTCTGATTCAGCCGCCTTCCTTCTTGAAACCCGGAGAATATTTGATTCAATTTTTATGCATTAACATCTTAGCCATAAGTCCAATTTTCGAGAAAAGCAACATTTAGTAAGGTAATCTAAAGCTTTTAGAGATGCTAAAGGATCCGCCAAACAAACCCCAGCATTCTATGGTGAACTATTTATTAATGATACTGGACGGAGACGCAAGAATGGCTCGCGCAGCTTGTAAGAAAAGACATTTGAATAAAGAACGCATCTTCTTCACTATACATGGTTTTGCAAATAAGTTGATAAAATAAAGATTTTGAAATGTTAAATACAGAAAAATAATAAAATTTTCGCATCAAAATGGTAGCAAATGACTTTTCTGTTTAGAAATGACATATTTTGCTTTATTTTAATTTCATGCTTTTCAAGTAATCAACTCTAAGAATTAATTTGATTAAAAATTTAAAAATGTTTTGGCATTTACTTTTTGGAATTTCAAAAGGGCTTTTCGGACATGAACTGTCTTGGATTTGAACGAATCAAATTATTAAAGAAAATTCGGATACAGTAGGTACTAATGAACAACGCTTAGGTGTCCAAGTGATTCAAAACGCACACATTTCAAGATCGTGATATAGTTCGAACCGTTATTAAAATCTCTGGTGCATTTATGGTGTAACTTAGGCATCTCTTCCACAAGAAAATCTTGTTTTCCTAGCATTTTCATATATTTTATTTCTATGGATAATTATTTCGATATATTAATGATGTAGTAAAAATTACTTCATTTGAATTAAGTTCTGATTAATTATCAATGAATCAATAAATTGCTAATTGTATCTATTTAATTTTGAAAGATCACTCCAGCTGGTTATTATATTTAGTAACATACGTTTATCTTTTCCTATTGATCATTTCCGGAACATTTTAGCGGTTGTTTTGTTTTGATTATCCGTATTTTACGATGGATATTAATGATATTTGATGCCTTCATTTTCTGTAGTTTTTTCTTTGTTAACATATGGATGGGTATTAGAAATCATTCAGCGTACTAGCCGCCTTTGGCGATCAGTTTGTTCGCCCAGATTATTGACTTTTCAGGTTGCTAAATAATAAATAAGGACTGCTTTTTTAAATATATATATATATATATATATATAAGCTTATTAGATTGAAAAACACATTGAATTAGTTTATTGCAAATTAAAAAGTGTACATATTACGAAATGAAGGCGGAAGTGAAAGTCCTGTTATAGAGTTAATGATTATCAAAAGTACGTAATTGAATGTTTTGCTCGATGAGTTTGAATTTCAATATAACATTTAAAAACATTGTTACAGATAGCACATAAAATTGAATTATAAAACATAATTAAAATGAAAGAAAAATTATAGGAAATAGAATTGATATCATTATAAAGGTAACTTATAAGTCTTGAGGTAATAAAAAGTTACTTTTTATTAAGATAATTGCTTCGAAGTTTAGTTTTATCAACGTTCCGTTTTAAAGCAACACTACGGCTATTTTGGGACAGACCTCATAATTTTAAAGCGCAGTCAGATGGCGAGGACGACACCTGAGTTGGAATCCCCCACTCCAAACTTCCACACCACAACAGCTGGAAGATGTTTGGCCGCGACGGATTTAACGTGTACCAAACCCACGTACACGAAGGTTTTTTGATGGAATCGGGTCTCGAACCTGAAATCCTCCGGGTTCGAAAGGCCACCGCAGCCTTTGATTATTTCGAAAAAAATTTTCTTATGAAAATCGTAGAGATTACACAGGGGCAGCGTTAATCCTATATTTTGGTCCGTTTAAACTGTCTATTTGAAGTCTGTTTCTTGATTTCTTTTATATATTATTTTCTTTAACTGAATAGAACTTTTGGTGACATAACGTGCCCTCCTCCAAAACATTTCTGATAATATTTTTCAGCTCTATTTGAAAGGCTGAATTCAATGCAGATGTAATGATAAATGAATAAGTTACTGCAGCTCTTTTCGAAGCATTGAATTCAATACAGCTGGAAAACGTTGAATGACGCAGTTTAAAATTCATACGATAATTTGTTTATATTTGTCTGTTGCCTGATCTGATAAAAAAATAATAACAGCAATTTCTGTGCCATATACGTCAATGTATTTTTATCTAGAGATAATAAACTTCAGTAATAATTGTTAAAATGAATTGTTTGAACCACATGTTGCGAATATTGCTGAATATATATGAAAAAATAATGTATTGTACAGTCAGTTATTAATATTGTACAGTCAGTTATTATTGTTTTCAAGAGAATTACTGAATTTTTAATTATATTATCTCTCTATTCTTCCCTTTATTAAAAATGGTTTAATTTATAAATAAATAATGACGTGATCTATATTCTGAGCTGCTATTTTATTACATTTTAATCTGTTTGAAACAAAAATTCTCCACAAAAATAAAAAACTAAAAAAAAACTTATATTAATGAAATCATTTTTTGTTAAGAAAAAGTGATTTATATTTTAACAATTGAAAATTGATTTTAGTCAAAATACAATTTAACTTGTCTAAATCAAAGCTGTAGGAACCACAATAAAAATTCATCTTATTCAAATTAAGAAAAATTGATCAAAGAAGGAGTACAAGAAAAAATAAAATTTTTAAGCTAAAAGCGACAGTGACGGAAATTTGAAATATTGATGTCATAATTAATAATAAATAAATAAATTCGTAATTAATAAATAAATAATAAAAATTTTATTAAATAAATAGTATACATCGTCCTGAGTACAACAATTGTTCAATAAAACTTAATACTAACTACTTAAATAAAATAAAACAAACACGATTTTCACCATTTGCGGACAAAATTCAAAATTGGAAGCATTTCAAAATAAGAACTACTATCTTAGACTTTCTAATTTCGACTTCGAATTTAATAAATTAAATTCGAATTAAGAATGAATTTCAGCACGATATTAATAAAATTCAAGAGAACAACAACAAAAAAATGATTAAAATTTTAGCCGAATTCCAATAAGTTAAATTCCTTTGTATTAATATTGAAAGAAACGTAAAATGTTTATTTTGTAAAAAGCTATTCATAGCGAATTTGCACAGTTAAATTTAATCTAATTATAATATATTTAATTATAAAAAGCAAGTTTTATTTCTGCAATTATTGCTTATTCAAAACTTTTTCATAGCGATCTTAATTTGCAATGTATAAATTTCTAATCTTTTTTTTAGCCTGTAAATCACGTGATTTATTTCAATAATAATTTATCAATTTTTCTCACTTACAGTTTTTATTTCAGCAGTGAAATATAGAGATCTAGACCTTCAAACTTCTTGCAAAATTCATTGAATATTTGGATTTGCAGATTTTTTCTTCTATGTTAATGCATCATTTTGAAAGATTTAATAAACATATATTATCTATAAATATTTTCTTGTACGTATAGAAACATATTGATGATATTTACTAACCATTTAAAAACAAATTAAAATAATTATAATATTTAAAGTTAGTTACTTATACAGATACATACAGGATTTTATTTTCTATTTATTAATGACAAATCCGATTATTCCAAAAGCATGATTACCTAATTTTATTATAATAACAACCTTATCGACTTTTTTACTGAAATAATTACTAATAAATATTAAGATAAAATGAGAATTAAGGTATAATAATAATCATTTAGAATCAAAACACAAAATTGGATGGGGTAGATATATTTTGCGATTATAAAATAGGAAAATAGATATATGGTTGGTCCAAAATTTATGTTATTAATAATTAAAGCAATATTTCTGTTTTAAGTCGGATGAAAAGTAATTTTTATACTGAAACTCAAATCTTTTCAGATAATTTCATGATTTTAGATTATTTTTATTTCCCTAACTTTTGGCATTAAAATATAAATTCCAAGATGTTGTTTTTGTATTTTAATTTTGTTTAATTTTTTTTCCGTTTCAAATACAGAGAATAAAAACAAAAACAGAATAAATCTGCTTTGGAATAGAAATAACTCGTATATTTACTATGGCCACACTTTCTCCATGCGATTTTAAAAGTTCGTTATTGAATATCTTCTCTCAGACCAGATCTCAAGAATAAGATTAATTCCGATTACCATGAAGAACACTGATTATGAATGCAAATAAAAAAAGAAAAGGAAACTTATCGCTGAAATATCCGTGACAACTTTCCAACACAAGTGTTTTGAAATAATTTGTTATATAAATTACGGACTATATAATCTGATACAACTCAATCATATTCCAAGTTTAAATACTTCTCCAATGATTTAGGAAGTCCTAGATGAAATACACCATTTGGTAAGCTGCGGGTCTGATGCAGCCTTTTTCGAATGGTGCATCGACAAAGATGTTTCAAGGACCTCGGTTCATGTGGTCCAACAGCCATATCTTCGAAACAAGTTTCATACATGGCAGCCAGCTTCAAGTTTTTGTTGTGACGAAATGGCCTAAAAATGGCATGTAAAGCAAGATAAAAATATTCTGTAGATATATCTAAAGCTAGTTGGGAGTGTGTCACATAAGGTTCCGGTAAGGCTCTCCAAATGAGTCTGAAGCATTCTTCTTGTTTTGGTGTTGTCATGTAGTAACCATTTTCAGGAGGCTGATCAGAATCCGAAGTGAAACAATTCACCAGTCTCATCCTGGACATGATTTGTAATACCATGCGGTTTGTTGGAGACATAATTTCTTTGCTGCAAAGAAGAGAACAAGGAAAATTATTATTTAACAGGAAATGAGATATGAAGGACATTAATTAGCTAATTTTATTTTTGGGGGTAATTTCTATGATGGAATATTAGATTTCCAATTTCCCTCACTTATAAAATTATATTTTTTTTAATAAATTGAAAAATTAATAGATGTTTGGAGTTTTGGTTGAAAGCACTTTTTTTTTATTAAAATCAATAATTACTTACCTAATTGTTACTCAAAGTTTGCATATGTTATTGTGATACCATGCCTATAGCTGATCTATCTGGAAACCTAATACAGGGGATTCCAATGTGCTATATACAAATGAAGGGAAAATAGGAAAACTATAGCTTTTTTGCCCGCTCTGTAGGAGCTACAGTACATGCCAACTACCATTTTGATTGTACCTACGCAAGTGTAGGCTGCGAAAGGCATGAGGCTTATTTTTTATTTGCTTAAGAATTACGATTACTACATTATCATTTAGAAGCATGCTGAGGTTTGTCTTGTTAAAAATCAGCGGAAGTGGAATACCAAAATTTTAATTCATACTCTCCACTACAGGTCTGATCTTTCTTCCTTCGTACAAAATTGGACTTGGATAAGACCGCGAATGCTTTGAGTGGCATTGGCGAACTTTAGTTATGAAATATTGATGGATGGTATGAATCTAACATTTTTAATAAATTTGTAGTGCAAATATATATTTGGACGACTTTTTTAAGACCGTTTGAAACCAAAAATGGACATAGAATTACATTTATACTCTCAAGATCACCTACCGAATGTCATTGATTTAAATCATTGCGTTATATACACGTGAAAGTACAGGCCACATCTGACAGATTTAATTCTAAATTTTACAAGTATATTTTAAATACTTAACATGTGTACTGAATTTTGCCTACCTAGATTTTTGGAATTTGTTGTTACTGAATTAACTGGTACTTGTAAAACCAGACAGACTTCATCAGAATGACGTTTTTTGTTCAATATGTGATAGAAATCTAGAAGTTTGGTCTAAAGTCCAAACACCAAATTCCATCCGTCTACCTTAAAGCATTTTTGGATTATTGTGTTCACAGGTTGAAAGAAAAGCGGGCAGACATATAAATATAATGCGAAGTATGTGTTTTTCAAACTCAGTGAAATGTGGAGATCTGTAAAGCTCAGGTTCGAATTTTTTGCCGATTACAATCCTTTTTTTATACATCATATACAAGAAAGTAAAAATGAACATTTATGCCATATATTAATTCTTGGAGACAACTGTAGTTGATTTAATGGAAAGAATATAAACGTAACTAGTAATTTATAAAAACACAGGCAAGCAACGTTTTTACTTTAAAAAATTCAAGATTTTAACAGACTTATAGAAATGAAGTGTCCTGAAACGGAATGCATTGAAATATGCAAACCTTTTTGTTGGATTGCACATACACCTAGCGGATATATGACTGTACTTTTGCACATACATAAAACAATAAACTTATTTTACTTAAGATACAATTCATTAAAAATAATTAATGAAAAGGTTTATCATAAATTACTATATTATAAGAGAAAAGTGCTCTTAGATTTGTATATACCTCGATTGCAGATTGGCTGACTTTTATTCGAAAAGATAGAAAGCAATGAGTTTTTTTTATATTTAAACCTCATTAAAACTCATAAATAAATTATTTTTACTACAGTTAAAATTTTTCCAGTTTTTCTAGAAAAAAGTATCGTTCTATTAGGGAGAAAATTTACTTACATATGAGGATAGCCATGTCCACTATGCCGTGCTTCATAATCTGGGAAAATATCGAAACCGTGTTGAAGCAAACCTAAAACTTGGTCAACTTTTCCGAATGATGCTGCACATATCACAGAAAAATTTCTTGCACAATCCCATAGCGTTCGGGAATGATTACTGTAATACTGAAGTAAATCAAATTTCACTCTCGTCACATGCTTTAGAATATATTCGAAGAACTCAAGAGGATAATGGGGCTGTCTCACAAACATGACGCCACAATTTTCACTCACATATCTGTCGATGGTTAACTTCAATAAAGATACAACCAGTTGACTATCTTGGACATTCACAGAATGACAAACTTTTAAAAGCTCAGCCAAGAATTCGTATTGGACTAAATTTTCTGAAGTCAATTCTGGGTCTAGTTTCAAAATATGAAATACTCTTAAGAACTTCTTTACAATAGTTTCTACTTGAGAAGTTAACAGAATTCCACCATCGAGTTCCACTGAAGCCTTGAGAGATGTTGACAGATACTTTTCCATATGATGAATATATTCATTCATCAAAACATTTTTGAAATTGTCAAAAAACTTAGGTTTGCATAAAGAGTAGTTGATGTTCACAAGAAAATCAAGAAATGCTGTATCGAAAGGTATTGTCAGTACCATTTCTTTTAGAAAATGAAGTTGAGAATAAGTATAATATTCAACACCATTTCTATCTGCTATCAATTTACACTCTTTTGTAAAAGCTTCTAACGATGAAAGAGTTTTTTTAATACTTGGCGCTTTGGAATACACAGTCTGAAGACACAATACTTCATAATCGATAATATTTGCTGTAGTAAAGGGCCAAGAATAATCACTTTCTGATGAATCCATCTTGGCTTCTTTATAAAAAGCAAACACAGTAGCAAATGAATCTCAAATATTACAGAATGGAACACAAAATTCGAATGCAAAGCATTTGATCTTTCATTTAGAAAAAGTTTGATGAGAAATGACGCAACTTTTTCGATGACAGATGTTATTAGAAATTAAATCAGCTGCATTTTTAGCAAAACACGCATCATCACACTTTTTTGTCTTTTGTTTCCGAAATAATTTCCTTTTGTTTTTATCTCAGTAGCGATCATGCCAACCACAATCTTTTTTTTTTCTACTTCGACTCGGAATTTTTTCCATCAGATATCGCGATAAAATTTTCTATTGTTTCCGTTCATTTTGTGATGTGAATTTAGTTTTATCGTGTTATAGTTAATCTCATAGACACGTTGAATACCACGCTACCTGTGTGCACATATTACCATATTATGACTGTCCGCACACAAAAAAAATCTTCCTTATAATATCCGTAATACATAATTCGTCTTAATTCCTTAATCGGCCTGTCTATGCGTTATAGAGGCTTTGGAATATCGCTGAAATTAAATAATTTAATTACAGAAATTGAATAATTTAAAAACTCTATAATTTGAAATTAAAACTATGCATAAAGTATAAACAGGGCAAGAGAACCTTGGTGGCTTAGTGATAAGCTCCCAACTTCGATACCGGATATTTCCAGGCTCGAAATTCAATTCCACAGAAGAATCGTCGTGTAAGCGAACTTGGCGCTCGCCATATCTGTTGGGGCCAAATGAAGTATTTGCCGTCGGCGCGCTTTCAACCAAACTTTGAGCTTTTATTCTTTAAAATAAGAGAAAGAATATTGTGACCTTTTGAAAGTGCAAAATTTAATTAAATATTCAGTTAATTCTTTCTAGGGCCGTGGGAAGTATGCTTCCCACCAAATTTATCTATCTTTGTATGAAATTATGTAGGTTGGCATGAGTTCTGACAAATTTTTTTAGTAAGTCAGAAACTTAGATGCTTCAGTTCTTTATCTCAGACAAAATGATGTGTCTGGATTTGTTACTTAATTATTAATTAACCAAATTAATGAATTAATCAAATTAAATTTATCTAATAAGCTAAATGAATCCCTTTTCTTATTCTAATTTCAAGCCTAAAAATATTTTAACATAATATGACTAGAAAAAAATGGCTCTTTAGTAATTAGATATTAACTGAAATTGCGTCATTTTTCTACAGTAACTTTGGAGAAAATAAATTTACAAGGAATATTTTAATGTCGTTTTAATATTCAAATTTTTGTTTTTTCAGTGATATTAGATTCCTTCCTATGCAATTTTCATTCGAGTTTTATTAATTCTTTTAAAATTTATTGCTCATGAGTTTGCAATACAATGAGAGTTAATCTCTATTTTTTTGAAATTTTTATTTCATAACTTTTGAATTTTTAATTGATTTAAGATAGTTATTAAAAGTTATCTAAAAGAACTGTAAGAGCGTATAAATACACCTTTCCTTTTCAAGCCATTACCAGTGATTAAGGCCAAGAGTTGTCATTCAGGTGGTATATGGTATAAAAAAGTATACAATTTTATTATGAAAAGTATAACAATTTTTACAAAATTAATTTTTTTACATTAAAAATATCATGCATGAAGTATTTAAATTCCAAACAACGTCGGGTATATCAACACCAGTCTATAAATTCTTAATGGGATCAGTAAGACAGCACTTTATCGAAACGAAAGTATAATCTAATCTTAATATAAGTAATTATTTAAATAAAAAGATTTTAATACAGCACGTTTTTGAAACGGCCTAGAAAGTATAAAATAATTTCTCCCCGTCTTATAAATATTTATAACAGATTCTTAGCCTCATGCAGATTGTCTTGAAAATTTTGAATATTAAAAATTCACGCCTATGCAATCTATGTGGAGTTATAAAGATGTAGGGAGCTAGGAAAATTTATTTATTATTTTTCAACTTGCTTTAGAAATGTGGTATATTAAGTTTCTATTTAAATAGTTATTTTCTGCTTCTTAGCTTCGTGTGTGAAAAATTTTGTAATCGATTTTACCAACTTCCCTATAAATTAAGAACTTGCCTTGGTGCCATCTGTCGGTAATGAATATTTTTAATCGAATACAGCATTTATATTGAATAGCCAATCTAACAGAAAGGCAAGAAAGGAGGTAATATTGCATTGCCATCCAGTTCTGAACTACGGTTTGAGTTCCAAACCTCTAGCGCATCGGGTAACTTATTTTAAAATCGATTGAAAAATGTGTATCGAACAGACAAAGAGATAGGGAAGAAAGCGAATCAATAAAAGTCATTGCGGCTATATATTTTTCACATCTATACGATTAAGACAATTTCACTTAAACTTTGAGAATCTATTTCTTAGTGCCAAAAGAAAGAGTGTTTTCCAGATGCAAAAATTAATTAAGTTAATTAGAAATTAACTAAAATTTTGTCTTTTTTTAAAATTTGAATCATTTTACAGCCATTTTTTAACGTCTGTCATTTTTTAATACATGCCATTTGACAATGCTTTTGTTGATTTTTTATAAAATGGTGATTTAAAGATGATTAAAAGCAAATTTAAGTCGATCGTTCAAACGAAAGCAAGAAAAGCAACGTTTTTGGTACAAAATGGTGCAATGTTTGATGACAGCAGCAGCTTCAAATTGTGAGGAACTGTGCCGAATAAGAGAGATATAAATATCAAGAGTTATCGGAGTGGAAGAATATATCAAGAGATGAAGAATCGGAAGATTAACAAGAATGAAGTCTACAAAAACTGTGGGAACAGCTATATTACATTAATTTCTGTGAGATTTTGCCTTTATATTAGTTTGTAAAATAATGGCATAATTGTAGATAACTTCGAATAATAAAATTTATAGGAACTAGTCTGGTTTGCTTAATCCAGCTATTAGGCAACGACAAACACTTTAAACTTCTCTAAATGCATTCAAGGAAAAAACGCTTCATCGTGTAAATGAAATATTTTTATTGCAGAATAGCAAGAATACATACGAAGAGTTGCTGACAGAAATCATTGGCAAAATATTTAACGAAATCTTTAAAAGCAGACGATTAACAACTTGTATCAGGAACAGCTATTGATATTATTTATTTTCATGTTTCTATATTGATGAAAAATTAATTATTCAATTATTATCTTAAAATGCACTTTAAAACTTTCCAAAGTTTTATTGGTGAACAAAATCCACAGTACTAATATATTAAATATCAATATCTTACGGAGGAAATGAGCTATAACCGACATTTAAAAAAATTCTGGTTCAATTTTTATTCTAATTGTAATTAAAGATACATTTCTGAAAATAAAAGGATTTGTATATTAAGCAAAAGTAATTTTTATGTTAAAGGTTTTATACATAAAATGTTTTGCATTCTACATAAAATGTAATCCAGCTTTACATAAAATGATTATAACTCAAAGCAATGCTGCATATATCAACTGTTGGAAAAAAGGGAAAAACAAACCAAAACATTTAAGGAATTATTGTAAAACTGCATAATTCAAATATAAACATAATTTGGATCGTGGAATTATGAAAAAATATGTTAATAGGCATAATTTAACAAAAGTACGGTATAATATCCACCAGCCAATCAAGCATTAAAATATTTAGGCTTAAATCATCCTTTAAACCAGATTAAATTAATTCAACTTTAAGGTCGCGGAGATTAAAGACCACCGATTCCAGGCGCTCCGCCAAATTAAACATCACGTCGTCTAAGTATTCATCTTAAAATAAATTTTATGATTATGAAAAAATTATGATAATTTCAAACTTTTTGGACGTTTCATGCTACCAACCTAAATTTAATAATATATCTAGCAATTATTTTAATATTTTAGAATCCCAAAAAAATTAATTAATTAAATGATTAAATTCACTTATTTAACCAAACAGATTATATTATTTTAACGAATAGGTTAAACATGTTAACTAATGCAAAAAAAAAAAAACATATAGAAAAAATATTAAATTAAATCGGAATAAAATGGAGATAAATAGAAGGTATAATAAATATAGAATAGAATATAAATATGATTTAGTATATTTCAATTAAGCTAAAATGCATCATACTAAAATTCTTCCTAAATTACAACAAAAAATATTATTAAATATGAAAATACAGGTGTTTTTTGATAAAATATGCTAGAGGATGTATGGGATTCTTTATCAAAAAATAAAAATAGCTGAAGTGTTATTGCAAGTTCTATTGTGTGTATACATTTGATAACATATGCCGATAAAAAAAAGTTTATGTTGATGTAATGTTCTTTGCAGTTACAGAAGATGACGAAATTCAATTAAGCGATGTATAGCAGAATGTTATTTCTAGACCTAGAGAACGAAACAGTATCAATTAATGAATAAAACATAATTAAAATGTGGATCCAATGAATAAAGTATATGGTACGATATCTCCTCCATATTGTGAGATATTTTGATTACTATACAATATCAGGAAAAAACGTAATATTATTATTGGGCATATTGTACGATTAAGGCACTAAAATTTCAATTGGTTATGGGACAAAATCAATATAGATAATATAAATTTTTCAACGAATTTTTATTTCTGTTATTTTTTTTCATAACTATTTAATATTTCTTTTATTCATCTACAAATTTTAAAAATTCAATTTCAGTGAATGGAATTAGAAATATTGATAATAAAGAATAGGAAGTTGTAAAGAAGATTTTAAAACACGATATTGAAAGTAGTTGTCGAACTGCTTTGAAAATCATTATGTTATAAGTCAAAATTTACAATTTATACATGAATTAAATTAAATGGAAAGCTACCTATTCAAGCCTATGAAATTTTCTCTAGTTTATTACCTTCAAGCATATATATAAATTACCACCACTAATAAGAACAAACTTGTGTCTTAATACAATGAAATATAAGTAGTAATTTAAAAGTATAAAATATTATTTAGTAGTTATAAATAGTAAAATTAGCATTTGATTAATTTTTTCGGAGCTCTTAAGAATTATATCATACGTTCAAAACTCCCGAATGATAAAAGAAAACACTGTGAAAACACGCACTACAAAACTAGAAAGCCTCAATTCCGTAGTATTCTACCCTGACGTGAGGAGAATCGAAATGTAACCGCCGATAGGTGGCGAAGTTATGACGTCAGTCTGCGAGCTGATTTAAGAAAGAACTCGAGATCTGTGTGTGTGTGTGTGTGTGTGTATGAACGTTTTACATGTACTCTGTGCTCGTGTTGTCCATTGTCGATAAATTTTCTAAGCCAAAAGGCTTTTTAGTCTTATTTGGCCAAAGTATCCAACATCGTATAGATGCAAGCCCTATTTTAATTCTGAACTTGATTCTATTCGGTTTTCTTTATTATATTGCGAAGCACAAAATTATCATGTGAGGGTTGTGAAAATAAAATTCTGTTCTGGCGTGTAAGGCCTTCCTCAAGATTTACAATTTTATGCGGGAGGGAGGGAAACACCTTTATTAAAGAATATTCGAAAAAAAGGTTCAAGAAAATTATGCCTTTAGAAATAAAAGAACTTGCTCAAAACATTTACGAAATATAGCACTGAAGACATAAAATAAATTAATAAATAACTGATAAATAAATAAATTAATAATAACTGATAAAATAAATGAAAAAGTAATGAGTTCATAAGCATGAATACATGTGTCAGTAAATGTAACTCTAGAGGATCGCGACTGGAGGTATATAAAGAATGAAATCTCCCAAATGTCTCTTTCCAAATCTATGAAAATAGTTTCATTTTCATTGAAAAAGTTGTTGCAAATTATATTGGGAAAATATAGAAAAATGAGAGAAAAATTGCACCAAAATTAAATCTGCATCATTAAAAGAGTCATTTTATAAAAAATTTCCAATTTATGAAATTTATTTTTGCACAGCAATTTTGAAAATCGCAAAACACTAAAGTTAGTTAGTAAAATATTTTCAGTCGGTAAGTAAAACAAAAGAAAATGTTAACTGCATTCATATCTAATCTGGTTTATAGGAGTTGCAGTTTGGTTTGTTGCTTCTAATACGTACCAAAAACATTTCATCTGATGGTGATATATCTTTTATTTTTAACATGATTACTTTTCAGATAAAAGATTATGAAAATAATGATAATGCCAGCAGTTCGTGTTCGGATGGAATTAGATTTTTTTCAGTAGCTGAAAATGGACGCAGTAACTGCTTTAATTTTAGGTGCACTAACTCTTTTGATTTCGATATGGTTGCTATCCAACAAAAATTCAAAAAAACATCCACCTGGGCCGACTGGTTTACCTATTGTAGGCTATCTTCCTTTCTTAACGAAGGAGCCGCATAAAAAATTGACCGAGTTGTCCAAAATTTATGGTCCGGTTTACAGGTTTGTTTATTTGTTGTATTTTAGAATTTTATTTAAATGAAAATTTTTCGCTACATTTCAGGGCTTTGTGTATTTTACTGATAAAGCTTTTCAGTGACGCAGGCATTTGTTTAACACCATATTTTTAAAATAAGTACTTTTTTATTTTTTGTAATTTTTTTATTCTTTTGAAATAAAGCTTTAAAACAGAAAACTATGTACCTTTTCGTGAATATGAATGATGCGCGATAACATTTTAATTATGGCATATCGTCTTGTTGCTGAACTGGAATGAGATAAAATACTTAAAATATGAAAAAGTGGAAAATATCATTTTTTATTTAATTTTACAGTTGAAAATTACAATTATTATGCAACAAATTTCTAATTAGTCTGTATCGTTTATGGATATTTTTAATTATATATATATATATATATATATATATATATATATATATATATATATATATATATATATATATATATATATATATATATATATATATATATATTATACATATCGATTATTATTATTATACACACACACACACACACACACACATATATATATATATATATATATATGTGTGTGTGTGTGTGTGTGTGTGTGTGTGTGTGTGTGTGTGTGTGTGTGTAATGTAAGCATGATTTTATGTCAAGCAGATTTCAGGCGCAACAAGCAGTGAAGGGACTTTGTATTTTTAAATTCGCCTTAATCCATCCCAGGAAGGCATAATTTATTTATAAGAAGGCGCGGACAAGGCACAGTTACAGCAACAGATTAGGCAAGAAGAGAGGGAAGAGCGAGAAATTAATAATCCCTCTTCTTATATAACATAAGATATCGATAGGGAAAATATTTTTACACAGTGTTAATATATTATTAAGATTCTGATAGGGATTTTTGAAGCATGTCAATCACAAGTAAGGGAAACACAGGGATCTTTTAAAAAGAATGTGCTTACTTGACATTTTTCTATCCCTTCACAAGGAGCGTGTGAATTGACGACCTAAGCATTTTACAAAGCTTCTCTTGAATTAATTAAATAGAAAAAATGGAATGTGATCAGGAAATAAGAGAATATTTTAGAATGAAGTTACTATGGGCTAAATTAAGATAAAACTTTAGGAATTAATTAAATTGAAATTAGAGTTTAAAATATCATTACATATATCATTAAAAATGTATATATCATTTAAAAAAATCTATAACGAATTTGCAATTTGTTTTGTATTAAATTTACTTTTATTCGTGTTTTAATTTTTTGTCTGCTTGCAATACACACATACAAATATATATATATGTAATGATATTTTAACTCTAATTTCAATTTAATTAATTTTCAAGATTTTATCTCAATTTAGCCCATAGTAACTTCATTCTAAAATATTCTCTTATTTCGTGATCCAATTCTACTGTCTCTACTTAATTAATTCAAGAGAAGCTTTGTTAAATTGTTGAATCAGCTAAAATCTAACTTTCCCACACTACGCGTGAAGAGTTAACATACCGCTGATCAAGCAAATTCTTTTTTTAATAACATGCATCTCCCTGTGTTTCCCCTACCTTGTCCACCCGTATAACGAAAATCCCTATCGAAATCTCATCATACATTAGCACTGTAAAGAAATATTTTCCCTATCAAAATCATAGGTTATATAAGACCAGGGATAAAATGTCCAAGAGCTTTTTCCCTCTTTCCGTTTCTGTGTGCTCATCGCTTGTACATATGCTTGCTTCTTCAAAATGAAATAAAACGTCACAAAATTAAAAGTATCTTCATTGTCTTCAAACTGCATCATGCTTCACAACAAATAATATTACATGTATATTTCATATTTTGCATCCCTTTTCCAGAGTGCGGCTTGGTAGTACAAATGTCATTATTCTAACTGATTTTGACCTCATGAAAGAAGCCTTTTGGAAGGACGAGTTCATGGGCAGACCACCAGACCTACCTTTTGAACTGAGCAAAGAAACAATTGGTAATGATTGTCTATTTTTTTCTTTAAGATTTGTCTCTATAATGTGATTTAAACTGTCAAGTTCCCAATCAAATGCATATCAATATTTCCTGAGGAATAATCTCAACAAGTCTTTTTCAAAAGAAAAAAAGAAAATCACTTCAATATCTATTGCAAAGTTTAAACTCTTTTCCCAGTATATGGCACTACTGCTAGAGATGCTTGAACTGGAAAACAGATACGTAATAAATAATATAAAAAATTGCCAATGGAATAAATACACACAAAAAAAATTCTGGTAAAAAAATAATAAGAATTGACTACAATTTTAAAGAATTATTTTCATTCGAGTTTGTTTTTTTAAAAATAAAACAAATTGATTCCGTACAGAATTAAAAGCTATTGGGGTGACTTCATGTTTTAATTAATGTTTTCTTCTACTTTTCAAAAAAAAAACAATTTAAAAGTTCAATAAAATAGCCTTAAAATTTTTTTTTAATATGTGACAATTCTGAAAACTGTGCAATTTTTTATCGACCTAGTTTTTTGCGTTTTTTAGTAGCCGTGTTTCAATTTCACTCGAACTTATACATATTCGGATACTTCAAGTTTGGTGTACAGACTACATACGAAATTTTTTCCTTTTTAATCGAAATGGTTTTGAATTATCATGTTCACGGACGGGCTAACATAATTCTAAAAATTTACTTTTCGCCCTTAGGACGGTAGGAGGTGGGGGGGGGGGGATAAAACGAGAAAATTCGTCAAAATCTCAAGAAAAATTTTTTTGATGATTATAACGTGTAGATGATGTCTCGTGTAGAGAAAATAATTAAATATACATAGTATGTTTTAAAAATAAACTTTGAAAATTCAGCTTTTGAATGATGCTTTTTATTTCCAAGGGTTCTTATAAAATTGCAATATTCAAGATGGTATAAAGATTTATTATTGTTACTACTCATTTCTTTATTGAGAATATTATTCTTAAAGTAATTAAAATTTCTACTTTTTCAGTTATTAACAATTTATTTATTAAAATTCCTAGGCGATTATCTATTTACTATGTACCTACTGGCCTTTGCAGACCAGCTTTATTGACTTTTACTTTTTAAGCAGTATGTGGCCAGTTCGACTTTTTAGGAATATATATATATATATATATATATATATATATATATATATATATATATATATACGAGGGCAATTCAGAAACTAACCTCCGGTTGATTGAAAAAAATACACCAAGTTAAGTAAAAATATTTTAATATATACATCTTACAACTACATCTTTGCACTATTTTTCGACATAGTCTCCATAACGATTGAGGCACTTATCGTATCTCTTCACAAGCTTTGAAATTCCTTCTGCATAAAAATCACCCGCTTGTGCCTTGAGCCAGCCTGTGACCGCATCTTTGAGCTCTTCGTCGTCATCAACCGCTGGGACCCGAGCCATTTCTTCATACGCATGAAGAGGTGATAATCGCTTGGCGCCAGATCTGGGCTGTAAGGTGGATGGTTGAAAACGTCCCACTTGAAGGACTCAAGAAGGGCTGTTGTTCTGCGAGCAGAGTGAGGACGGGCGTTATCGTGCAAAAAAACGATACCGGAAGTCAGCATACCACGGCGTTTGTTCTGTATAGCCCGTCGTAATGTTTTTAGTGTTTCTCAGTACACGTCTTGATTAATGGTCGTCCCACGTTCCATGAATTCAACCAACAACACCCCTTTGGCATCCCAAAACACCGTTGCCATCAGTTTTCTGGCAGAAAAATCTTGCCGGGCTTGTTTTGGTTTGGTAGGCGAATCTGAATGTGCCCACATCTTTGATTGTTCTTTTGTCTCAGGGTTCACGTACTTAATCCAGGTTTCGTCACCGGTCACGATTCTGTTTAACAATGGTTCTCCTTCGTCCTCATAACGTGACAGAAAGTCTAATGCAGAGGCCATTCTTTGACTTTTGTGGTGGTCGGTAAGAATTTTGGGCACCCATCGTGCACAGAACTTACGGTAACCCAATCTTGCTGTCACTATCTCGTACAAAAGAGTCTTAGAAATCTGTGGAAAATCAGTAGACAACTCCGCCATTGTGAAACGTCGATTTTCACGAACTTTTGCATCAACTGTCTGAACGAGTTCGTCAGTCACTAAGGATGGTCTACCACTCCTCTCTTCATCATGAACGTTTTCTCGTCCACTTTTAAATAAACGTACCCATTCACGGACAACTCCTTCACTCATAACTTTTGGTCCGTACACGGCACAAAGCTCACGATGAATAGCTGCTGCAGAGTATCCTTTGGCTGTAAAAAACCTTATAACAGCACGCACTTCACATTTGGCGGGATTTTCTATTGCAGCACACATTTCAAACTGCCACAAAAACTAAACTAGCGCAGGTACGATGTTCACTCGACTACGGCTTGATGCCGACTGACCTGCTGAGCGTGTGAATGCACAGATGGCGCGCTACTCCCCCCACTACCCGCACTGTGACCAATCGGAGGTTAGTTTCTGAATTGCCCTCGTATATATATATATATATAAGAAAAATGCTAATTTTATTGAATAAGTCAAAATAAATTAGTACACGTACATATTAAAATGTATATGTACTATAAAATAAAAGCGCAGTAAATTGGCAAAAAATGTATATGTACTATAAAATAAAAGCGCAGTAAATTGGCAAAAGCAAGGGACAGAATGTTTTGATAAATGAATTCGAACTTCATCATAATATTAAAAATTTATGTTTTGTCACAAAATTTAATTAAAATTTATTTATTTTTACAAATTATGTATTACATTAAAAAAATTATTACAAATAAAAACTTAGTATAAAAATGAAACTGATGTCATTAAAAAGATAATTTTTCAAATTTTAATATAAAGCACAAACCATTTGTGGGAGTTAATAAATTTAGAAGATATGGTCGTCCATTTTCATAGGTAAATCCGAGCTATTACCCATCTGACAGAGATTAAGCTTAAAAGGCCTCCATACCGAGAAAGAATGGTGTCAATTCAGGAAACTCGATTGTGGTGCAGCAAAGGCACAATAGGGTTACCAGGGAGAGAAAATTAAGCACTCTAGATTTTGCCATTCTGGCATCTTTATCACCCATTAGGCATCCTGGGTTTTTATTTTATTGGTGTCATTTTTGATCGGCAAGCCGTGTAAAAATAAATTATCGTTGCGTTTCTTGATTACACAATAATTCATTTGATAGTGAAGATTGTGGTCTGGGTGAAATGACTTGAAGACACATGTTGTCTTTTTTGGGGTTTATATGTAACAACAACAACAAAAGGCACATGATTACGCCAAAGTGTAGAAGGCCTACAGAACTACACATAAAATTCTCTCGGGAGAGAGAGAGTCGAGATAACACTCCCCTCAGTACAGGAGTCCAGTTCGCTTCTAGTAAAAAAAAAACGTACTAAACAACAGGGAGACCACGTGATACATGATTGGCAGCTAGCTCCGCCCAGGAAGATCACGTGGTTAACTGAATTCTTAACTCCGTGCCCTCTGAGAAAGCAATAAAATCGATTTAAGATGTGTTGTCATTGCGACGACCCACCTTTTCCCGCGTAAAATTGGGGACCTTCGATAAGGTCGCAAATAGCATGCATGGTATTGATGAATGATAGTTTCGAACGTACATTAAAACTACAATAAAATTACATTTTTAGCGAATCTATCACGAAAATATGTATTTTGGCAGCTTTTTTGCTTAATGATTAATAACAAAATTTGATTGGATGCTACAGTTGTAGTCCCAAGATATCTTTCCGAATTTTGTTGATTTAAGTCATTAGGTTTGCGTGAATGTGAAAGTACAGACTGACAGGTGATCAAACGTTTTATGAATTTGGTTCAACATTTGAAGGGCATCTACACTTTAGACGTTAAACCTATGTACCAAATTTTATCTATTTAGATCTTTATGTTTTATAGTTATCAAATTCACATGTACTCGAACAGCCAGACAGATTTTCTGGAGATAACAGTCCGAAAGACGATCAAAAGTTTAATGGATTTGGTTCGAAACTTGATAGGTATCTATGCTTTAGATGTTAAGCTTGTGTACCACATTTTATTGACCTAGATCTTTACGTCTTGTAATTATTGAGTTCACATATAGACAGACTTTTAGCGAATGGATTACGTTCAGAATTTGATAAAATCTACAAATTTGATCATAATTCAGTATATCAAATTGAAGCCATCTACTGCAAAGAGGATTTGTGTTATGTTCACAGACAAACAGACATAATGACAAAAGCATGTTTCTGAACTCAGAGAAGTCTGAAACTCGAAGATTCGTCAAAACAATATGTTTGAATTTTTTTACTATTAAAATATTCCCTTTCCATCTATACTTCGTATATGAAAAGAAAGATAATTGTATTATAAAGATTCTTGTATTACATAGTCATGTTCTTAAAATTTTTTATGTCGTTGCGAATAGAGTCCATAAACAAAAGGATTTAATGAAAGATTAATTTTTAACGAAATGGTTTCTTTGAGAGAAAAATTGAAAAACATTTGAGGTTCCACGGAATTAAATAGATAATTTCTGTTCAGAGGGAATATAGAGAATAAATAATAATTTTATGGATAGTTGAATTAAAAGGAAGGGATCATAACATGGGCTCAACGATATCCTGGCATTACATTTCCTTATTTTTTCTTTTTGAATTGACTGAAAGAAAGTTTTTCACATTAGTTCGTGCTATCTGATATTATACAATGCTTCCGAAAATTAGAATACCGTGCCGACATTCTACACACAGAAAGACAGTAAGACTACTACAGTAAGAGATTTACCTAGATTTTATTACATATTCCGTTGTGAGATATATTATTTAACCCTTTCTAGGGCCGTGGGAAGTATGCTTCCCACCAAATTTACCAATCTTTGTATGATAGTAGGTTGGCATAAGTTCTCACAATTTTTTTTAGTAAGTCAGAAACTTAGATGCTTCAGTTCTTTATCTCAGACATAATGATGTGTCTTGATTTGTTACTTAATTATTAATGAACCAAATTAATTAATGAATCAAATTAAATTTATCTAATAAGCTAAATGAATCCCTTTTCTTATTCTAATTTCAAGCCTAAAAATATTTTAACATATTATGACTAGAAAAAAAAGGTTGTTTAAAGGGTTTAAAAAGATGAGTATATATCTAGAATAATAGTTTCAGAGAACTATGTATATATTTTTTTATAATAAGGAAAAGGCATTGATGCATTACTAAATGTGTTAATCAAAATTACATAATAAGTTAACCAACTAATCTTGATTATTTTATATATGTTAACCGCATTACATAATATGTTATATAATGTTTACATAAATTATTATGTTAACCAATTAGTCTTTTACATTACATTATATGCTAATAAACTAGTAATGCATAACATATGTTAATAATTATTAATACTAATCTTTACATTACATGATATGTTAACCAACTAGTTTTGATTCGTGATATTTATTCGTGATTTTTCAAATGCTGGTTAATTTATGCAGTAATATTTTATAATAATAAAGTAATGGACTTGATGACTTTCTTTGTTGTTTTGCAGAAACTGGAGCTTTCAACGATTTGCCTTGGAAGGAACAAAGACGATTCACTTTGCACATGCTTCGCGATTTAGGCTTTGGAAAAACGAAAATGGAGCAGCATATGAAAGTAAGCTCAGTTTCTTCTAAAAAAATAAAGCTGTGTTAATCTCTGAAATATTGACACATGAAACAATATTAAAATTTATATGCTTACTTCTTCATTTATTTTTCACGTGCACGTGGAACAAATTTTAATAGCTTGAATAAAACTAGTTCAAAAAAAAAAAAAAAACAGAAAACTTTATTGGCAACATTTTGTAAAAACGATCAGCTTGAAAATTCCAGAAGCTGCACGTGCTTTAGTTCTTTCGATTCTTTTAATTTTCAAGGGTTATTTTGAGCGTTTCTTTTCATTTTATCTCTGCTTAACATTGTAAAACCTACCAAATTATTTTTTTAAATTGTATTTTCTTCATGGCAATATTTTTCATGTATGCCAATTATGATCTTATCATTCAAAGTGTGACATTAAAAAAGCCTGGATGAAATAAATCTTTATTAAATAATTAAATTCCACAGTAAAAGTTGACTGACTTGACAATAACATAAGTCTTAACTATTATAACCTTCAATATCATATTAATACTCAAATATTAAGTTTCATTCGAATTTATTAAAGCGATACACAATGGAATTTTCACATTATTTGAAAATAAAAAAGTGAAAATTAACTGCAATTCAAAAGATGAAATGTTTTTTTTTTTTTTTTTTTTTTTTTTTTTTGATTTTCTGAAAAAGAAACGTGAAGTTTCAAAGTCTATGAGCAACTATCTAAAACGATATTTCCCCAATCTGGATTTGATCCTTTCTTAATTTGAAAGAAAAAGCAAACTGGAGAATTAGAAATTGCTCGATTGGAATAATAAGTAGACTATAAATAATAAATGTCGTAAGTGTAAAAAGTGTTTCATTCTAGAGGTCTCTATACAGACTAATGTGAACTACTTAAAGGACTCTAGACAACATTCACATTTGTTCTCGTTTCTAATAATATTAAAGATTAAAGTGATGTGTTGTGTGTGTGTGTTGTGTGTGTGTATGTGTGCGTGTGTGTGTGTGTGTTAGCGCTTTACAGTCCAAACCGTTTGATCAAGCTATAAACATGGCATTTGTGTACTTTGGAGAGTGGAAATGTACAACACGGAATGATTTTTTTTAACAAAATTCATCAGAATTTCAATTAAGTAAATATTAAGCGAAACTTTAGATTTTTTCGTGACAAAATCCGAAAATAATAGAATAGAAAAATAATTTTTACATCTTCTTAAATTTCAAAACCTTATTTTTTCCAATGATGTTACATTTTTTCGCTATATAATTTTTCTTTAATTTTTAATTAGTTTTTAAAATATTTGAAGTGTTTTTTTAAAGCAATATATTTCCTTGTTGCAGGAAAACTCAAACAGTTCGTATTGTTGCAATTAATATTTCATCCTGCCATTCCATTGTTGTTATCAAGATTTGAAAATTCAGCTTTTTTTTATTAAGTAGAATTTTAATATTAAACATTTTTTTAATAAATTGTTTGATACTTGATTGCATTTAAAATTAAGGTTTAAATTCAGAACAAATAACGATGAAAATTTTTTTGTGTAAATATTTTTAAATACTTCTTTCTGTGATATAATTGATTATATAGACAAAAAATTAAAGAAACGCAAAGTGCGATAAACAGAACAGTATAGTATAAGGCATATACAAAAATGTAAGTTAAATGTCTATCAAAATTTAGAGTTAAAAATATTTAGCTGAGGAAATAACTGAAACTTTTAGCTACTATTAATCCCAGCGATAAATTGGTCCTCAAAGGGCGGCTAGTTATAAAATTAAACATTGCACACATGACATTAAAATTGAAAGACTAAAATTTAAATACTTCTGGCTCTTAATTGTTTATTTCTTATAATGTATAGTAAAGATGGTTTTTTTTTTTTTTAGTTGACTATCTACCATTAAAATTTTTTTGGGAATTTTAGGAATCTTAATTTTAGCAAAATACGTTTTTTTTATAAAACATTTGTATCTTTTCAACAGGAAGAAATTCATGAACTCATTGATATACTGGTCAAAAATGCAGGGAAAGCTATCAATCTCTCGGACATGTTAGCATCGAGCATGTCAAACAACATAGCGGCGTTAATTTTCGGAAAGCGCATGGAATTCAACGATCCACAGCGACTGAAATTAAATCGTGTTATACAAAATGTAGGCAGACTTGCTGGAGCCGTGTCATGGCATATATATTTCCCTTGGCTCAAAAAATTCTTCGATACCTTCAATATCGGAAACAAAGGCAAATTAGTAAGAACTTTGATGAAAATGAAGAACTTTTGCAGGTAAACTGCTTTCTATTATTCTTTTCTGGGTTCAAAGAAAGATTCTTCTTTCTTTTTGTAGAAAATTTTATAAAACAAATTTCAGCCTTGAACACATGTATCCATCATTTAACAAATCCATTAACAAATGTACGAGGTTATTTATCTCTAATTTGGTAGATAATTGCCAAAAGAATTTTAGCTAAAAAATCTTACCATTTTACCCTTCAATGCCGAGTATTGACTAAAATCAATATATCCAATTTTGTCTTCTATAATATCATGAGAATAAGACTGAGGCTTTAATACCTTTGTTACCAATTTGTACATGTCTATAATGTCAATAATTTAGATTTACAACATGTACTTGGAAGCACGAGGGCCTGTGAAAACCAAAACAAACAAACGATGTTTTCACTTGTGGCTGCATGTCCTTTATGTTTTGTTTATACTATTAAGAATGGCATATCCTTTCACTTCCTTTCAAATTTCAGCAATACTGAATTAAAAGTTGTTTCTTGGAAAGTAAGGTATTAAGTTCATGTTTGTTATTTTTCACGATTTTTTAATCACTAAAGCTCAATGTTGCTGACTAGAAATAAGCTATTTAATAGCTATAAACTATATTTAAAACAAAAATTAATATTTTGAAGCATTTTTTAATTCAAAATTGATTACAAAAATGAAAGGTGATAAAAATTATTAAACTAGTGTAAAAAAATCAAGATTTTAAGTTTAATGAATTTTTCTACCAATCCGTTAAGCACTTTAAAGTCATTGGATGCATGAAATTGAAATTGCTTATGAACTTTCATGTATAAAAGTTTTATCAAATATGGATGAATTTTTAGATACAAATATAACACAAATGTAAAGAAAATGTAAAGCCTTTTTTTATTTTTTCTGCACTCAGACATTTTTTTTATCATTTCCTTTCGAATAAAGAACTAACTCTATCTACTGATAATAAAGGAAAATATAGGCAATGATGTTTTTATATTAAAAGAAACCATTTGAATCCAAAGCTACCATATTTAATTGAAATATAATTTGGAAAGATACAATGTGCAAATCGTAACAATTTTTAAAATAGTTTTATTAGAATTTTAACTAGTTAATAATTATATTAGAATATAGTTTTTTTCTATAATAAATTTCGAAAATATTATTGTAAATAATCACATTTTACATAATTTTAAAATTTAAAAAATTGCATTTTTTATGACAGAGTTTCGTACCGAACAATTTCAAATATTTAATTTCATACTTTTTTTTCCGATGTTGAAAATTAAAGAAGAGAGACTCTGCTTACAATTTGAGCGGATACGTCAGGGCTCAGAAAATGAAATTACATTATTGTAAATGAAAACGTGCAATTTGAAATGGAATACCTGCAGATTTAAGTTTTTATCACACTATGATGTTATGATTAGGAAATTTCTTGTGTAAAATAAATAAGACAGAAAACTAGTTGTGCTGTCTTTTGGATGATAAAAAACAAAGTTATAAAATTTAAAATGCTTTACCTTGTTCTGATTCAATGCCAAAATCTAGTTTGCTATTATGGGAGAACTTTGTGTTCATCCTGTAAATTTAAAAACAAAGACTCGGGCAAAATTATTTATCTTTCTTGTCAAACGCAACATCTCTTCCATATCTGCTATTTTTTTCTGCAGAACATTTTAAATAACAAAAGAAACCAGCTGCAAGAACAGTTCTTATTTCCCCATCTATATTGTTATTTTTCTTTCATATTTTTTTTATATTGTCAGTTTCCTTTCATATTTCATTTTAAATTGTCATTTCTAGGCATAGATTTATCAGATTATGGGAGTGTGAAATATATTTACTGAAATGAATTAAAATGAAATGCATTATAGAATGTCTAATTTTATGGCCAACATGTTAAACGAATACGTATGTAAAGAATATGAAAATCTAATTTCCATTTAAAAAAATAAAGATTTTAATTTTTAAGCATGTTAGTTTTCTTTTTCAAGTAATTTACAGTTGAAAGTAATAACAAATTCGATAAAACTAAAACAGATCTACATTGTGCAGCAATTTTTTGTGTGTCTTTGTAACTGTTTATTCTCTGTTTTAGGAAAGAAATTGAAAGTCATGAATCAACTTTGGATGCTAATAACCTTCGTGATTTTATAGATGGGTTTATTTTAGAAATGCAAAAAAAGAAAAATGATCCAAATACTACATTCCGAAGTAAGGTTTTCTAATCATTTAACTTTTACATCTAATTCTTTCCCAATCACACTAATTCGGGCAAGAAATTAACGAAAATCTTACTTAAAGTCCAGTCAAATTATCATGAGAAGTATTAAAATGCGAAAAATACATAACAGCAGGTTTTTATTGATTTAAATTGTTCAGTTGGCTATCGAAAACAAGCCTTTAGGTTTGCAATCGGATATGTTGCTCTAAATTGAAAAGTCATTAACATGGACGGAAAAATTTAAAAAAAAGTTTTTGGTAATAAAAAGATCTATGAAATGAGCTGTCAAGCGTTATGATAACTTACGTCAGGAGTAAATTTAAAAAAAAAAAAAGCAAATTTGGGAACGCATTTTTCATTTAAAAAAAATAATAAAAATTTTGAAGTTTTTGCTTAATTAGACGCTACATAAAAATAAAAAAAAAATTGAAAAAAAATTAATCAATTATCAGTTCTCTTTGATGAAAAAGACAGCTGATGCACAAAAACATTAAAACGTGAGTTCGCGAGTGCAAGCCATCGGATAATGAATTCAGTGTTTAGAATTAACACAAAATTTTAATTTCAAATTTAATTTTCATATTTTTTTTTAAATCGACTTCATGATACCATCTGAAATTTAGAGCAATACTTTTAGAGTAGATTTTTTTTTCGATCCGTGAACTTTGACTGAAGTATTCCTAGAACACTCTTCGCGGAGCTTATTTTTTTGACTAATTCGAATTTTTCAAAAAATAATGCAGGCATTGATCTTAAAGTTTTGTCAGGAAGTTCATTCTATGTAAATAACCTAGTGGAATTCCGAAAAGCTTCTCTCAAATAATAATAATAATAAAATGAAAAATATTTTTCTAAATTCATATTTTTTATAACTTTACTCTTGACCCAATTAAATTTTTATAATGTTTAGCATTTCATTTTATAGATTTTCTTTAGTATCCAACATTTTTTTCATTAAATTTTTTTTTACTCAATTGACTATAGCTTTATTTAAATGTAAAAAAAATCGGTATCTTAATTATCATTCTTCTTCTATCCTGTATCTGGCAACATATTCGAGTGGAAACTTATAGACCGGTTTCGAATAGCCACTTCAGCAATATAATTTAATAAAACTGCCTCTATGATTTTCCCATGTCAAAGTATTTATTATAAAACTATAATTTAAAGAAAAGTTTTGATTAAATACTGTGTATACATGAAATTATCTGTGTATAAAGATAATTTCATACAGATTCAGTATGAAATTATCTTTATCATCACAATAAAAAACAATTTTGAACAAGGACAGCATATTGAGTGCTGAAGAGAAATTCTGTTTCATTTTATTGATTAAAATTAGAATATTTTCCCCGCGACTTTTTCACATACTTCAATATATTAATGACATTTGCAAAGAATGTTAAAACGGATATTATTTAACCAACCATGCTCGAATGCCATGAATAAAAATTCTCTAAAGTATTCAAAATATCATTTTTCACTGTTCCGTCTTGATTTCATGATTTTGTTGTTATTTCTTATGGCACTTGCCATGGACAAGGCCGCTGTTACGAAGACATCGATTTAAGCGGGTGGGGGAGCGTCTCTTGTTTGTTTAGTAGCGCCAACTAGGGCCAAGAGGGACTTTGTTACTCACGCATCACTCATTCGCTTGCACAACCCCATTTTACAGGGGGGGGGTACATTCACATATCTCACAAATAGAACAACCATGCCCAAACAGGGACTCGAACCCAGGAAGCCCAGATCACGGGGAAGACGCGCTACTTCTACGCCGGCTTTCAGGATTTTAAAATTTTCTAGCAATTACCTAGGAATTATTATCGAAAAAATGTTTCAATCTAAAAATTATAAAATTTTAAATTTACAATGAATTCATTTCACGATTTATTTTTCTTCTGATTTCCATACTTTATAAAAAATATTTTAAATTCTAAATATAATAGTCAAATTTTATCCAAATTATTCTAGCTTTTTGATTTATAATTTCTCTTACATGGGCAGACAGATACACAGATATAAACCCAAAAGTAGAGTTTTTCGACTCGGGTGGATTTTATTTTGGACAAACAACAGTGAGATTCGTAATATTATCGATATAATTTTTTTTATCTAAGATATAATTCACTCTCATGGTATTTATTTCTTATAGGTAGTGATAATTACTTGCCTCAGGAATGTTTTTCCTCTATTTTTCTCATGCGCTTACACAATATAACACTTTTTTGCATTCAGTTTCGTAATATTCAAAAGAAAATCGAGTATGGCTTTTGGTCTTTTTACCTTTCACTGATTAAGTCCAAAATTTAATTCAGATTTAAAATTCTGCTACACAAATCACTTTCCAAATTTTTCCTGCTTTTTAATTACAATGGTAACATACACAAGGACAAACAAATAAATAGTTCATCCATTGGCAGTTTAGATCAAAATTTGACATAGATCTATAAATGTTATGTCAAAATCATTAACCAAAATTTCCCCTTATAACTTGCTGCGATTTATTATTATCTGTTTGGTTTTTATGGCGCCAAAGCTTTCAACAACTCATTCTGCGTGCAATCGTGCCATTTAAAATCCATTATGTGTAGGGATTGCAATACCGGACCAAAATTTCAATACCGGTATTCGGTATTTTTTAAATCTTAATACCGGGATACCGGTTTTAATACCGGTATTAGAAATTTTAGAAAAAGAAAGAAAACACAGGTGTTCCTTTGTTTTATTTGCCAGTTTTGTTAGAGAGTGTAAATATCACAAAAAATAATTTGTAACTTATAAATTATAACAGTATATAATCACAAAAAAGTAAAGAAATATTTTATTTATTTAAATCACAAAGAAAGTGTAAATATCACTATTCAGTCTGTGATACTATTACAAATTTTTGAAATGTGATCTTAAAAAACATAATCATCAATTGTACTGTCATTAAGCCTAAAAAGTAATTTTGTGTAAAAATTACCAGCTGTCGAAAACGCTCTTTCGACATCTACGCTGGTTGGTGGTACTGTTAGCAATGCGCGATATACTTTTTCCAAGTATTTACCTCTAAATCCCTCATCTTCAAACAAATCGATTTCTCGTCGGATGGTTTTGGATATAGCTGATTTCTGTATTGTATTTTGGTTCGTTGAATTTTTTTTTATTTATCGTTAATTCTAATTTTTGTTCAAGAGACAATTCCATTTCACTATCGACAGTAGTGACAACATAATCTTCGATAATTGAACCGAATTCTTCTGAATGTGGATAGGTTTGTGGGTAAAGAATTTTAAGAAAATTTACTCTTAACTTAATCAGATTTGAATTGGTTATTTTCTTTTCTTCTTTTTCATTTTTAAAATCATTATAATTATGTAAATACTATAAGACATTTTCTATTTCGGTATGCCTATCTTCTGTGTGATTTTTCAATGTAACATATAATTCTTCAGATAGTGATGTGTACTGTTCTTTCAGTGACTGCAACATGAAATTTATTGTTGCATTAGCTGTTAATAAATTAGAATCTCTTCGACATTATGTCTCAATAGTCAGTTTTATTGGAAATAGAGCTGATACAGTTCTGGATATTAAGTCGAATTCACTATCTGAAAAATTAATTTACAGGTTTAAGTCGATTATTGTTTTTTGGATTGGATTTCTCAGTTTCAAAAATCGTTCCATCATTAGGAGTAAACTGTTCCAATGTGTTTTAGAATCTAATATTAACATATATTCTGTTTTATTTTCAGTTAGTATATATTTTAGTAATATATCATTTTTACAGGGGAACGTTTAAATATTTTAACAATTTTTCGAACTTTATAAATTATAGGAAGCAATTCTTGATAGGTTAATATTTCATCCTCATTAGCAATATCTTCTTCCAGAATTACATTGTCATTATCTTCATTGTCAATATCACTCTCACTCTTACTCTTTTCAAAGTTGGAATCCGAAATTTCTATATCCACAGTATTTGGATTCTTCTGTTCTTTATTTTTTTTGGTATAATACATCTATTACTCCTAACTGAATTCCATGTGTATAGCACAATTGCTGATTTGCACCAATCAACTTTCCAACTTTTTTCATAATTGTTGCCCCATCAGTCGTTATGGATACAATATTTTCTTTCAGGGATAATCCATGTTTCGCTAATTTAGATTTAAGCCATTAATTGGCTAATTAATTTCGTCCGTTAGGGAGACATAAAAACAAAAACGTATACTATTTTGCTATGTTCGCGATACCTGAACATATAGTGGAGACAATTTTAAAAATTTCTAGTAAATACCGAAAAACCGGTATTTAAACTTGTGAATACCGGTATTACGAAATTGTACAAATGGCTCAAAATACCGGTATTCGGTATCCCGGTATACCGGTATTGCAATCCCTAATTATGTGGTTCAATGGTTTTATTCCTCTATCGAACATCTGAAATCTAGTTTCAAATTCTCCAATCATATATATCATTAAATATAGTTGGATATTTATTAACGCACTAGTAAAACACAAACGAATACAAAGATATTCAAGGTTACATATCTAATTAGACAGTACAGAATTTCTATGGCTAAGCATACAAAAAAATGAATTAAAGTTCTTGAAAAATTGCGCATGAGTCGGTTTCCTTGGTGATCAAAGCTGGAAAGAGGAAGAAACGTCCTTACGTCCTACTAAAGGAATGGACTGATCGAAGGTAAAGGATTTGACATAAATTTGTATACAGATTTAAAATTTCAATGATAAATTAAACCGCTAAATTTATTCCATAAGGATTTCTGCATCATTTTCGAATTAACCATTTTCCATTCAAACAGAATGATGGAGAGGTATCCATCCAAAAATTAGATTTCGTTCAAGCTTTGATAGATATCTACATACAAATTTAGTGCTACAAGATCTTTTTTTTTTTTTGAAGAAGTAACTTTATTATGTCCTTTTAGTCGCCTCATTATATATTTGTTGCTCGATAAGTCTTTTAAGAATCTACATGTCAAGGACACATGTGGACTTATTTTTATAAATTCAATTTTCGTGCAAAATCTGGAATCAAATTTTAATCATCTAGCTTACTATGTTTTTGAGATATCTTATTTATAGACACTCTGATCGTCTGAAAAATTACCATGATTCCAAATATTTTTCTTCCGGCCTCAGAGAAATCCAAAATATTCAGATCTGAATACAAACGTGATCTTATAATTTTGTGAATTTCGTAATCTTGAAAGTAAAAATGGACACTGAATTTTCAGAGGAAGTTCTGGTCGATATCTCTAGGTTACTATTTGGCGCCGGCAGCGAAACTGTGCGAGTCACTTTGGACTGGATGCTGTTCACGTGTGTCGCTCGCCCAGAAATTCAGAAGAGAATCCATGCCGAAATCGATGAAGTGATTGGACGCGAGCGCTTTCCAACATGGGAGGATCACCTACGCATGCCATTCACCGAAGCCGCCTTGACAGAAATTATGAGGTGGAAAAGCATCGTTCCACTCAACGTCATGCATTAGTTAGTATGAATTTTATTCAATTTTTTAGTTATCATAAGCGACTTCCATTTTGAATGATGATTTCGTTGCTATAACATTCGCGAGAACTATGGTTAAGTCCTACGCGCCATCACTTGTTACAGTGTAACTCCCCCTATAAGAGACACAACCCACCATCGATAGGGAACCCAGCCCACAACATTTCTTTACCAACCAAGGCGACGAAAACCAACAACCATGTCAGAAGCTTCTAATTCCCATATCTGGGGTACCCACCAGGGTAATACATATCTTCATGTATAGAGATGGCACAAAAATAATGTAATAGGTAAGGATAGGGAGGGTAAGGAGGATTGCAAAGGGTAAGGAATACAATACCAAGAAACTATAGCTTAGGAACATGTGGTTAGCAATCATAACATATGATCGCTATGTAAGGAAGCAACAGGTCATGGCTTTAGACTTTTTGGACTGTTTATTTCCGTGGGGGAAAAAAACCTGTATTTTGGAAGGATAATGGGGCCATTATGCAAAAACGCTATTTGTAAATGGTGAAAATCCAGGAGAGGAAAAGCAAAAGAACGCATGGCATTCACACTTATGGTGGCATTATGAGAGTTTGTTCAACCCGTATACACAACTAATACGAATCGATGGTAGAACCTGTTATTTATTCATGAAGAAATTACTGTTAAGTTTACTTTGAGGCAGCTATTTGCCTTAACATGATATTCTAGAATTTACGTTGTTTTATTGCTTTTTTATAGAAATGAAAAGTCTCAGTAAACACCACTTTCCTGCAATTGAATAGTTGTTCTGGATTGCTTGAGTCTGAAAGAAAATTTATTTCGATCATATATTATGGGAGTTATGGGATATCCATTTCTGAGGATTGCAAATTTATTATTGAAAACTATATCCAACTGCTTGAAATTTAATATTTAATTACGGGACAATCTAAATGTGTTGTGCAAGAGTACAACTTATAATTTGATAATTAATTGCGAAAGAATATATATATATATACAGGGTGTGGCAGAATTGCCGAATTCGACAGAAAGATTCAGAGAGGTGATAGTAGGCATCAAGGGGATTAAGAGTCACTATACAACATAGGGTCCCAAACGATGTTTAGTAGATGAAAATCGCAAAAATATAAATAGTCCAAAAATTGTTGGAAACTGTAAAAAATTAATTAAAAAAAATAACAAATGATATTTGAAATATGAATTTTTTTTAAATGAAAGCACATTCTTAAAGGTTATTTTTCATGTAAGTAACATGCCGATTTGATGATCCAGGGGGTCGTAAATTACTGAAAACGAAAAAGTAGTTTAGAACCCATATCTGCAAAAATATTAAAATTTGAAGGAAAATAAAAGCTTGAAAATATAAGAAATTTCAGGCTTTTAAATTTGATATATACAAGGGGATTGATTTATATTGACAATTTGATATATATATAAGGGGTGTTCAAATGAAAAGGTAAGATACGTCATAACAATGTAACCGTTGAATATTTGCCTATGCCTTTATGGGAGAACGTAGCGAGACATCTAGGGATGCGATTGAAGTCTTCAGCGAGATCGGAGCATGGGCGGTAGCCCGCATGCGCAAGAAAGAGTGGAGGTTCTTATAAAGAGCACCATCAAACTGCGCTACTTGTTGAATTCCTCGAACACAGAAGAACTATTAACTCCGATGTACTATGAGACATTGCGGAGACTATACAGGTCCATCAAGCACAAAAGACTGGGGCTACTCACGGAGTGTGTGGTTCTGCTCCATGATAACGTTCGTTCACACGTCTCCAGGGTCACATACCCGGAATTGGTCAAGCTCAAGTGGGAGCAGCTTGACCATCCGCCCTACAGCACGGACATGCCGCCCTGCCATTTTCATGTGTTTGGTCCCTTGAAGAAACATCTGAAAGGGAAGTGCTTCAACTCGGACGGCGAACTCAAGGACGCTGTGAAGGACTAGGTCTCGTTACGGCCACAGGAATTCTCGCTAATCAATGGGATCGTTGTGCTCAGGCCTATACTTTGAATAAAGTCTTTATTTACACCCATAATGTCGTTTAGTACCTTTTCATTTGAATACCCCTTGTGTGTGTGTGTGTGTGTATATATATATATATATATATAATGAGTGAAAGGAGATTTTTAACTCATGCTTTTATTTATTATCTGGATTATTAAGCGAAAAGTTCATCTTCTAGAAGTTTTTAAAAGTGTTTAATGATGTTAAATCATTTTTTATAAAATTAAAAACTGTAAACAGGAACAAAAACTGAACTCTCATTATTACAAGGCAGAAACTGGAAAAAGGGCCTATGATGGTGCATTATGTTCAAGAAGGGAATTTTATTGATATTTAGTTGTACAAATATTTAGTTGATGAGTTTCACTAACATGTGACATTGCAATTTATCTTTGAACAATTAAAAATTACTAAAAAGAATCGTTGAGAAGCGTGTAAACTCCAGAGCCTCGTGCTTAGGGATTGCAATACCGGTATACCGGGATACCGAATACCGGTATTTTCAGCCATTTGTACAATTTTGTAATACCGGTATTCACAAGTTTAAATACCGGTTTTTCGGTATTTACTAGAAATTTTTAAAATTTCTCCACTATATGTTCAGGGATCGCCAACATAGCAAAATAGTATACGTTTTTGTTTTTATGTCTCCCTAACGGGCGGAATTAATTAGCTAATTAATGGCTTAATTAATTGCTTAAATCTAAATTAGCGAAACATGGATTATCCCTGAAAGAAAATATTCTATCCTTAACGACTAGGGATTGCAATACCGGACCAAAATTTCAATACCGGTATTAGAAATTTTAGAAAAAGAAAGAAAACACAGGTGTTCCTTTGTTTTATTTGCCAGTTTTGTTAGAGAGTGTAAATATCACAAAAAATAATTTGTAACTTATAAATTATAACAGTATATAATCACAAAAAAGTAAAGAAATATTTTATTTATTTAAATCACAAAGAAAGTGTAAATATCACTATTCAGTCTGTGATACTATTACAAATTTTTGAAATGTGATCTTAAAAAACATAATCATCAATTGTACTGTCATTAAGCCTAAAAAGTAATTTTGTGTAAAAATTACCAGCTGTCGAAAACGCTCTTTCGACATCTACGCTGGTTGGTGGTACTGTTAGCAATGCGCGATATACTTTTTCCAAGTATTTACCTCTAAATTCCTCATCTTCAAACAAATCGATTTCTCGTCGGATGGTTTTGGATATAGCTGATTTCTGTATCGTATTTTAGTTCGTTGAATTTTTTTTTTATTTATCGTTAATTCTAATTTTTGTTCAAGAGACAATTCCATTTCACTATCGACAGTAGTGACAACATAATCTTCGATAATTGAACCGAATTCTTCTGAATGTGGATAGGTTTGTGGGTAAAGAATTTTAAGAAAATTTACTCTTAACTTAATCAGATTTGAATTGGTTATTTTCTTTTCTTCTTTTTCATTTTTAAAATCATTATAATTATGTAAATACCATAAGACATTTTCTATTTCGGTATGCCTATCTTCTGTGTGATTTTTCAATGTAACATATAATTCTTCAGATAGTGATGTGTACTGTTCTTTCAGTGACTGCAACATGAAATTTATTGTTGCATTAGCTGTTAATAAATTAGAATCTCTTCGACATTATGTCTCAATAGTCAGTTTTATTGGAAATAGAGCTGATACAGTTCTGGATATTAAGTCGAATTCACTATCTGAAAAATTAATTTACAGGTTTAAGTCGATTATTGCTTTTAGGACTGGATTTCTCAGTTTCAAAAATCGTTCCATCATTAGGAGTAAACTGTTCCAATGTGTTTTAGAATCTAATATTAACATATATTCTGTTTTATTTTCAGTTAGTATATATTTTAGTAATATATCATTTTTACAGGGGAACGTTTAAATATTTTAACAATTTTTCGAACTTTATAAATTATAGGAAGCAATTCTTGATAGGTTAATATTTCATCCTCATTAGCAATATCTTCTTCCAGAATTACATTGTCATTATCTTCATTGTCAATATCACTCTCACTCTTACTCTTTTCAAAGTTGGAATCCGAAATTTCTATATCCACAGTATTTGGATTCTTCTGTTCTTTATTTTTTTTGGTATAATACATCTATTACTCCTAACTGAATTCCATGTGTATAGCACAATTGCTGATTTGCACCAATCAACTTTCCAACTTTTTTCATAATTGTTGCCCCATCAGTCGTTATGGATACAATATTTTCTTTCAGGGATAATCCATGTTTCGCTAATTTAGATTTAAGCCATTAATTGGCTAATTAATTTCGTCCGTTAGGGAGACATAAAAACAAAAACGTATACTATTTTGCTATGTTCGCGATACCTGAACATATAGTGGAGACAATTTTAAAAATTTCTAGTAAATACCGAAAAACCGGTATTTAAACTTGTGAATACCGGTATTACGAAATTGTACAAATGGCTCAAAATACCGGTATTCGGTATCCCGGTATACCGATATTGCAATCCCTATTAACGACTAATTGAGCAACAGTTATGAAAAAAGTTGGAAAGTTGATTGGTGCAAATCAGCAATTGTGCTATGCTCATGGAATTCAATTAAGAGTAATAGATGTTATACCAAAAAAAATAAAGAACAGAAGAATCCAAATAGTGTGGATATAGAAATTTCGGATTCCAACTTTGAAAAGAGTAAGAGTGAGAGTAATATTGACAATGAAGATAATGAGAATGTAATTGTTGAAGAAGATATTGCTAATGAGGATGAAATATTAACCTATCAAGAATTGCTTCCTACAATTTATAAAGTTCGAAAAATTGTTAAGATATTTAAACGTTCCCCTATAAAAAGGATATTTTACTAAAATATATACTAACTGAAAATAAAACAGAATATATGTTAATATTAGATTCTAAAAGACGTTGGAACAGTTTACTCCTAATGATGGAACGATTTTTGAAACTGAGAAATCCAGTCCTAAAAGCAATAATCGATTTAAACCTGTAAATTAATTTTTCAGATAGTGAATTCGACTTAATATCCAGAACTATATCAGCTCTACTTACAATAAAAATGACTATTGAGGCATTATGTCTGAGAGATTCTAATTTTTTAACAGCTAATGCAACAATAAATTTCACGTTGCAGTCACTGAAAGAACAGCACACATCACTATCTGAAGAATTATGTAATACATTGAAAAATCGCACAGAAGAAAGGCATACCGAAATAAAAAATGTCTTACGGTATTTACATAATTGTAATGGTTTTAAAAATGAAAAAGAAGAAAAAGAGACTAACCAATTCAAATCTGATAAAGCTTATAGTAAATTTTCTTACCGTTTACCCGCAAACCTATCCACATTCAGAAGAATTTGGTACAATTATCGAAGACTATGATGACACTAATGTCGATAGTGAAAAGGAATTGTCTCTTGAACAAAAATTAGAATTAGCGATAAATAAAAAAATTTCAACGAACTAAAATACAATACAGAAATCAGCTATATCCAAAACCATCGGACGAGAAATCGATTTATTTGAAGATGAGGGATTTAGAGGTAAATACTTAGAAAAAGTATATTGCGCATTGCTAACAGTACCACCAACTAGCGTAGATGCCGAAAGAGCGTTTTCGATAGCTGGTAATTTTTACACAAAATTACTTTACAGGCTTAATGACAGTACAATTGATGCATTATGCTTTTTAAGATCGCATTTCAAAAATTTGTAATAGTACCACAGACTGAATAGAGATATTTACACTTTTTTTGTGATTTAAATAAATAAGATGTTTCTTTACTTTTTTGTGATTTTATACTGTTATAATTTATAAATTACAAATTATTTTTGTGATATTTACACTCTCTAACAAAACTGGCAAATAAAACAAAGAAACATCTGTCTTTTCTTTTTTTTCCAAAATTTCTAATACCGGTATTAAAACCGGTATCCTGGTATTAAGATTTAAAAAATACCGAATACCGGTATTGGAATTTTGGTCCGGTATTGCAATCCCTACTCGTGCTAGTTAGAATTTAGAGTGAAGATTATATGTGTGTGTGTAATATATACACACAGTTTAATCTAATATAAGAATATAAAACTGGTTGTTTTACAAATTTTTATTGTTTGGATTTAGCACTCTTCAGGACACAGAACTCAATGGCTACTTCATACCGAAACACACGCACATCTTGAGTATTCTGTGGGCTGTAAATTTTAACGAGAAACTATGGGGGAAAGATGTAAATGAATACAAGCCTGAACGATTCTTAAGTGGCGATGGCAAAAAGGTTATTAAACCGGAATATACCATTGCTTTTTCTGTCGGTAAGTATTTTTTTTAAATTTATATATATAAAATTAATCTCTTTGATTACTTATTTCAATTGCACTTCTTGACTGCTCCAAATTCTAAGTGGATTTAATAAGTATTAAGTTTTGATACTAGGTTATATTTTACTCAATTCACAATAAAATATTTTTTTTAAATTTTCCTTACTAAATGGACAAAGGCATTCAGGATCTGCAGATTTATGTATCTCATTTTTGATTTTAGAAGTATTTAATTTGCAGTAATGGTGTGTAACATTTATCATACTATTCAACTGAGACCATTTGAAAATACTTCGTTCATCATAATGATGAATCTTCACTTATTGATAATACAGATGATTTATGAACAATTTACCCTCTACTAACGGGTATCTATTGTATGAATTAGTATTGCAATAGATAGATTTGTTATCTAATATAGAATAATTTATACCCACCCTAAATGTTTTACATATGGTGTCTCTAAATCTAGTAGATTTCATAATAATTCTGTTCTATTGCATCATTCAACGAATAAATCCTGAAATGAATAAATTTATTTCCAATGAAGGAAAATAAGAATAATTTAATTCAGGCATCATGCCTTATTACCGTTTGATGTGAAAAATAGGAAAGTACTTTTCTTTTTATATCTCTTTATTAAAATGTTATTTAAAAATCTCATTAGCACATTATTAGAAGATTTACTATATAAAACATTTTATTCTTTTTTATAAAAATCTTTATATTATATAATTATTATAGTGCATTATTTCGTTTATAAGATTACAATCTTTCCATCGTTTAAATTCGGCAGTAGTATTTTTTAAAGGAATTCATCAGAAAGGAAAATCCCTTTCCAAAAATGAAAACCTAAACCTTATTAATTCTAATATATCTGCTTTAGCCCACGAGTCAAGGACTCATGGTAAAGGGAAGATTAGACTTTTGATTGCCTAAGTAACGGGAAGGTTGATTTTTTACAAACGCCTTCCAGTTATGAAAATCTCGGAAATTGGCGTCGAATTATCTCTTCGTTTGGAAGACTTATCAGCACCAGTAATAATTTTCATTATTGAAAGGAAAAATATCTCCTGTCATAACAAGATTTACCCTGAAACAAATTCGAAATAAATCCCTGCTGACAGATATCTCTCGAAATAGGAAAGATGGTCATGAGAAAAAGATACCATATACCAAGAAGAATATATTAATTTTATGTTTGACTTTGTTCGTTTTTATATTGTGTTTTCAAAATAAATCTATTTTTCTATAAAAGTTTACTTTTTTTTTAGTGGCGAGATCCTGTTTATTTAGCCCGTGATAAATACAAATAGTATAAATATTTAGATTAATCCATGCTTTAAATTTTTTCTTTTGATTCTTAATATATATATTATTTTTTCTCATTATTCGAAATCCATATTAATTCTATTATCATTATCTATTAAGTACATTATTATTTATTATGTATTAAGTAAAATGTACAATATCAAATTATATTAAGAATATCTAAATTCAGAATCATAATTTAAAATATTTGGGAATTAACTTTAAAAATATCTTAATTTAAATTTATAATTAAAGTGTTTTGGAAACTCAATTTATTTTTAATATTTGTTGCATGTTTTCCCTTTCGAGATTTGATTTGTTTGAATAAAATTACAAATTTCATTTTTTTACTTACTTTTTTTATGATATTTTGTAGGTAAAAGAGCATGTCCTGGTAAAATACTGGCGGAAATCGAAACATTTTTGTACCTGGTAGCTATTTTACAGAAATTCGAACTGTCTGTTCCACCTGGGCGAAAGATTTCTTTGGAAGAAAAGTTAGGAACAACTCTTTTTCCGCCAAAGCAAGATTTGTATTTGAAACTGAGACATTAGTTTATTTGTAGCTAAACAATGCGATATTTAAAACCAAATTTGCTTTTATTTAAAGTAAAAAATGATGTATGAATAAATTGTTAAAATCTATTTTGTATAAATAGAAATGAATGACCATTTGCTTGTTTATTCGAATCATATACAATTCCACACTCCTTGACAGAATCAAACAAATTTTATCATACATGTCTCATAGAACCTAGATTAATTAGATTAAATATTAGAGAGATTATTTGCACGATTAAAGAATTGCCATGTTTCTCAAGTATGTCTCAAGTCAACTTGCCATGTTTTCCATATCAAGGTTAAAAGATTTTTTTTTTTTTTTTGCTTCCCTTTCATAATTACGAAGCATATCCTTACACATTTTCTTTTTTACATCATCTTAAAATTTAAAAATTAGTTTTTCAGTGATGTACACTTTTTTCTATATATCTATTTCTATAGTTTCAATTGATTTCAATCTAATAACCTCACATAGATCTTCTAAATTTTGCTACTCAAAAGAAAATTTGTACTTAAGTGAAGGCCAAGATATTCGATAACAAAGATGGGTTGTCCGTTCTAGTAGTGCCTTAATTCTATGGTATTTAGTAGCAAATGGATATCTGCTAGAAAACTGGACAGAAAATACGTAGAATCCAGTATTTTCAAACGACTTTTTTTTCTTTCTCTCATGCATTCATTATAAAAAAAAATTAAACGCACGAAGTAATATCCATGTTTATATTCTGGTCCAATAAAAATGAGCTCCAAATTTCCACCTTAAATATACATATATTGTAAACTCGTGAGATCACGAGACATCCAAAGGCAAAATCTCCGAATAAATTCGTCTCTACAAGGATTAGTCCAAGACAAAAATGGAAAACCTGTCATTTTGTATCATATTAAACCAAGATATAATACTCAGTGATGCAGAAAGATACACAATTATTACAATACAGTTTTATTCCTTCAGATTTTATACAGGACTCTAAACCCTTAAGTAAGCAATAAAATAAGTTAAAGCTTTACACCAAGGGAATAATCGACAACCAGGCTAGAGTATAAGAGGAAGATAACTTCAAAAATAGCAAGGAACATCTAAAGAAATCTAAGAAGAAAGATATTCAGATATATCTTAATTTCCTGTATTAAAGCCCATTTTCGTATGTGAGGGGAGTTGGGGAAAGATTGACATAGGAATCTGCAGTATCAAACAATGAACAACGCTACTCTGAGGTACCAATATTTCATCTAAAATCTATCTTCAAACAGAAAATAACGGAAAAGCGAGTATAAAGATCGATCTACGTTCGATATTCTATCGAAAATTTAACTTCAGCCAAGCAGTTGAAAAAAGGAAATATATCTATATATTTTTCTTCACATGGCATCGACCCATTCCATTAGCAGAAGTTTTCATATTTATAATTGTCTTTTATATAACCCTTTTTAATATTTTTCTTTTCAAATTCATAATCCGAATTTCACAATATACTTAAATGTTAGTAGAATAACTAAAATTTGTATTAAAATTCATATACATAATAATTTAATAGATTATTTTTCCCATAAGTTTATATTGATGATAAATGGAGGGAAAATGATACAGTAAAGCTGAAATTTTCAATATTTTTAGAAAATTACACGACTAAAATTCATGCGAATTAAACACACAGAGAAAGGAATAGTAGTTTTACCATTAATTAAAAAAATAATATGATGATTTAAATTATTTTTACGGAAATTTACTTGTTCTTTTTATACATGCAGCGAGGTGGAAAAAAATATTAAGGAAACGTGAGTTTTTATTTAAAAAAACTGCTAATAATCTAAGAGCTTATTTTTTTTTATCAATTAATTTAATCATTCTTGAGATCATGATTGAAAATTGCTTAATCAAAGTACTTTTGAGAAATTTTTCCTATTGTTTTAAATGATCACTTTAAGTTTATCGTCGTTGCTACAAGTTTTACCAGTTCCGAAAATTTCATACGCAAAGATTTTTTATTGGCATCATTGTTCAGGCTCTTTGATGTTCACTCAAGAAGTTGAATATTACTAGCCTGAGGCCAAGATTTTGTAGAACTTGACGTGGATGGATATATTGTGCTGCTGGAATATATATTCTCCAGACAGATGTTATCAGAGGTGCCTCAGGCAATGAAATTTCGCAAGGATATCTTAGTAGTCTTTTTGTATAAGTTTTTGCTTTCAAATTAAATAGTGTTGTTCCATCAGCAGCAAGACAACCACAAATCTTCACAGTTCTCCCACCATATTCTCTCTTCCTGAAATGAGATGGTTCACGCCGATTGTTATGCCAATAATATCTAAACTTGTCTGAAAATCGAGATTAATTTTTTTTTTTCGTATTTGCTTGAATAAATGCTTGCTTGTCCCTGTTATCCACAAAAGCAACATTTTTCTTTAGAAACTCTAGGCGTTTCATTTCACGTGTCTTAGTTATAGGTGGTTGATACTTCGTTTTACTACATTTTACGAGTGGAAATTTTGATAGAATATTGCATGCATGGTAAGTACAAATTAGGCACAATTTGTGATGATGAAAGCTTTTTAAGAGATTAACAAGATCTTTATTTACCGAGGAAACAATGAAGACGGATGGTTAATATAACTTTGCATAATCATCGCTATATTTTAGGGAAGTTATTCACACAGTTTTATATCTGTTTCATCGTTTGATTATTTCACGAGAATTTAAACGACATTCTGTAAAATTAAGATTCTTATCTTGTTCTATTACGTTAATTATTTGCATCTTTTCTTTCTTACAAATATTACAATTTCTCTATGACACGTGTGCGAAATCTGTTAAAACAAGTTGACAGTTTAAAGAATAAAATCACAGAAAATAACAAATAAAAAAATGAAAGCTTTAAAATTGAATTTGAACTTCATCATTTTTTCCAGTGTTTTTCTTATATAAAAAAGGAATTTTGAAATTTAGAAAAGTTTTTTGCTGTAATTATTTTGATCGGAATAATTAAAACTACCATTTTTGCATCACATTTAAATCTGCAAAAAATTCAAATATAGGGCTGTAAAAAAAATGAAGACTTTAGCTGGACTTTATCATTTTCTCAATACTGTATACGGATTAATTCCCTTTTATTTGTTCGTGTTGTTTCCTAAAGGTTAAAGAATGGAAGGCATTTTCTAAAATTTTAATGTATTGCATCATTCTCCCTCAAATATGCTTTTGTTTTAGTATCTGTTTCTGTTCGCAAGTACTCATTTTCAATCCTTTTTTGGTTTCTGAAAATGTAAAATTATTCTTTATTCATTAGAAACGTTATTCTTTAGTTAGAATCGCCTAATTTACAAATGAATTTAAAATCTAACTCCATATTTATATTAAATCAGTCACTTACACTTTTCATGTAAAATGGAAAATTTATGCTACATATTGAATAGATTTTTTCTGACATTATACTTTAGATCTTGGTTTTAGGATTTATAAAAGTTTCATAATTTAGCATTTGAAAGGCATTAATATATTTTTGTTGTTTTTGCCAAGAATGAAAAAACTCCTTTTCCACACAAACAGAAAATACGATAAACTTTTTAAAATATTCTATTATTAGAGAAGTGAAGTGAATTCATGAATCATGAAATGCAGAGATTGCTGGAGCGAATAGCTATTGTTATTATTACTTTATTGAAAAGATTTTAACACTATTATTTTTTTAATCATTTTATCAAAAGTAAAATCACGAATATATTATATAAAATGAAAATTTAGCAAGATAAAATAAAAGCTTCTTTTATTTAGAAAAGGTTTTAGTCAGCATTTTGGTTGAGATTATTAGTAATTTATAACTAAAATAATTAAAAAACATCGTCGTATATTGAAATATCAGTTAATTTCACATGAAATATCTTGATGTTAAAATACGGTCGACGCCCAGCCAGCCAAAATAAAATTTTGTTAGGCTGTCTAAATAGAAAATTTGTTATAATTGAAAACTAAACCTAAAATTTTATTATAAACTATAAATGAAAACGTTATGTTTTTCAAGCAACAAAAGAATGGAACATTTTAATATACTTTATCTTACAAAAAACACTTTTTATGTCAATATTTCTCTATTATCAATAACATTGATCGAGTTTCATGTTTTTCAGTTCATTTTCTTATATAAGAATCGATATTACTCAGCTAAAAAATTAGTGCTTTCATTTCAAACATTAAATATTATGTCACTGATTACATTTCATATCGTAAGTGACGATAGGACTCAGTTACGCAGTTAGGAACCAACTCCAAACCGCACATTTTGTGATATAGCAATGTTGGTTAAATTTTTAAGAAAATGGGGAATTATTCCAAAATTAAATGTTGCATTATAGAAAATCTACAATTCAACTAGTGGAGTTAATTCAATTTTGCATAACGGACTAGTTATTTATAGGAACAGTTTAAAAATAGTAAATCTGATATTTATAAAATATTAGTTGGTTCCTTGTTGCATAACTGCGTCTTATTCTTATCCCGATTATGAGTTTTTATTTATGACGTGTAGTCCTGCCTCCCGTGGTAACCAATAAAATTCTTCTAATGATGACACTGATACATCATTAGGTTTCATCAGGGCTTTTCTCAAATAAAAGATTGTTGGAATAAGGTCGATGTCAACAAGTCGTGTTTGAATGGAATAGGATACTTTCAGTCGCTAAAAATGGACACAATAACTGCCATAATTCTATGTGTATTGACTTTTTTGGTTTCAGTATGGCTGTTATCTAATAAAAAAAACAAAAAATATCCACCTGGGCCGCCTGGCTTGCCTATTGTAGGTTATCTTCCTTACCTAACGAAGGAGCCATATAAGAAATTGACTGAATTATCCAAAATTTATGGTCCGGTTTACAGGTTTGTTTTATTTATTATATTTTAGAATTTAACTTGAATGAAGCCTGTTCGTTATATTTCAAGGAATATTGTTCATTTCATTAATAATTTTTTTCTTTTTAGCTTTTTTATAAAGAATTAAACAATGCCTTTAAATATAATTTAATTAAGAACAAAAATGTTAGATAAAATTCTATTTTATAAATGAAAAATGCGTTTGTTTTATATTTTATCTCAAAGTAAGTTCTTTTGTAAAAAATGTTGTGTTTTGAAATAGAGCTTTATAACAGAAAATTACATATGCAATTTCGTGTTTGTAAATGATGTTCAAATAATATTTTAACTATGGTATATCTTATTGTTCAACTTAAATCAGAAGAAATGTTTAAATTACAAACAAATGAAATATTTCATTCATTTTTTAAATATATAATTGTATTTAAGATTTTGTTAGGTAGTCTACATTTACGTATCAAATAATATTAATTAACAATTATTAAGTAACTGCAATTTCATATTATTAAGTCACCATTCCTTATATTGTATCGTATTTATTTTGATACCTTTTTTTAAACTATTTTCAACTATGCTATAATCTTATAACTTTAAACGCGCAATTCTTTAACATATGTAAATTTATTTCGGGAATCTGGAAAACAGCTCTAACGATTTGTATCAAATTTTACGTTTAGAATATTTATTTTATGTTTATACTGTGGCGGATTGGGATGAGCGAGACCTTGTGGTTCGCAGCCCAGTAACATGACCACAATACAAAAGCAATTGCTCGTGTAGCGTAGCTGTTAACTGGCTTATAAGCTTTCACCACAATGCTATGATAGGTTTTACTTTTTAAGTTTATCTATGTAGGTGTCTTTCCTGAAAATACGTGATTTTACACACACTCACACACAAAAATTTTTATAGCTAAAATTTATACATGACCTGTATAAACAAATCAGGGATGGAGTAATGGTTAGGGCTTCGGTCTTCCATGCATTTTCCTCATGCTGGATCTCACGTTTGCATTTCAATTATATTTCCAATATATTAAACGAGCTATAGGATAGGAATTTATTTACGATTTTAAGAAGAAAAAAACTGCCGAGTAAAGTTTGGTATGCCAGGTACTTTAGATATAATTTATGATACCTTTAATTGCTTATAATTTGTGATACGTTTTAAATCGAAATAACTATTGAAAGCAATAGTTGAATAAAAATAATTTAATTGCAAAATAAACCAGTAAAAGAAACTATTTCTTTAAAAGCATTTTCTATTTTATTTGCATCTTGTTCATCGTAGATGTTGTTTAACGGATAAGAAAAATAAAAAGTTGGCTCTATAAAATTGCATTTGTTTAAATGCGTGTCACAGATTTATGATTTCCCTAAATGCATAAACAATTCTAATTTGAGGAAACGAATGAATTTATATGACATAAAGGATAAGTACATCAATTCATGACAATATCAGAATTATTAATTCCATTTCTATATTAGCTTAAAAGTAACTTATCAAATATATAAGAAAAAATTATGCATGTCACAATGAGCTGGAATTATGCTGAATTGAAATTTTTCAACGTTTAATTTCCTTTAAGAACATATTATTAAATAAAAGCTCGAAAACCACCATCACGGCATAGCATCTATATCTGTATGCGGTACTTCCTTTGTATGCAATGTTCAATAATATTTCTAACATATTCTTTTTCCTTCACAATTTTTTCATTTCTTTGTCTGTTTATTATTTTTCTCCTTGCTAACCCAGTTTATAAGTAAAAAAGAAATGGGCATTTTTTTAGATTCATTGTTTTCTGTGATTTGTATCAGATTTTCGCATTATTACAATTTATTTTGTCTGTTTGCATTATATATGTATTTATACATCTCATCTTTTACATCATTTTTTCAGTGTGCGTTTTGGTAGCACAAATATCATTGTTATCACAGACTTTGAGCTCATGAAAGAAGCCTTCTGGAAGGATGAATTCATGGGCAGACCACCAACCTTACCTGTGGAACTGAGCAAAGAAACTATTGGTAATATTTGTTTTGTTGTTAACTTTATGTTATTTAATTCATTTAATTTGAAGTTTCTATCTTTCACACCACTTCTTCGGAAGGTATTTAATATTTTCAGATATTTGCAATCTCAGTATGTATTTTTTGGAAGAACAAAAATAAATACGACTGCAGTATCTTTTGTCGATTATTTGCTAAGATCTATTGCTGTAATTTTGTTGATTATTTTATAAATTATATATTATTTATTATAAGATTGTTAAATGATAAAAAAATTAATCTTTATTATCATTTTTAGGCTTGAAATTACCATTTTACACTCCACATTCGTTTCCTTTATTACATAGATAATGACTTTATTTTTCTGAAAAATCGAATTTTTATTGCTGTCAAGGCATTTTTGCCAAACTCTACGATAATGCAGATTTTTTTTTTTAAATTTTAGAAAAATTTAAAAATGTTTAAACATGAATAAATGTTCTTGAAATTTCAAATTAGTAGTCACCCTGGTGTCGTCTTTTGGATTATACGTAATAAAAAATTCAGCTCATGATATCTAATATTGTACAACACATTCGGGAACTAGAATACCTTGTTGGCCTTTTGTGAGTACAAAGGGGAAAGACATTAAAATTTTCTAAGGATTTATTAAAAATTCTTTCTAGTATCTACACTTTACAAAAGATGAGTATATATTGTTACGAATCTGCGATGCGGCTTTCCAGCATAGTTGGTTCCATAGGAGGTCCCAGAGCTTGGCGACAAACTTGGCGACCATTTGGCGACTTTGGTGCCAAAATAGATTATACCCGAAACATCGAGAATTTTCCCGATCCATCCAGTAGGAACCGAGTTACGCCTCGAACGTTCCTGATTGGTTGAGAGGCTTTTAGCCCCGCCTCCTGATGCCTATAAAACGAGGCAGTCCTGCCGCTGCCGGGTAGTTGTGAACCAGTGGTGAATTGAGTAGTCGGAAGCGACAGAGAAGAGTGGTCGTGAACCAGTGGAGTCGTCGTAGTCGGGATCGATGGTAAAGAACTGGCCTTCCAGAGATAAGCGGAGCAGCGAGGGAGTGAAACTAGTGCTGAACTAAGCTGTGCGCTACTGTCTACAGTAGAGACTTGTTGTATGCTGCACGTCTCGGCTGAAGATAATCGTCTGTTGTGTTGTATATAGTTGTCGTCTTTGTGCTATCCTGTGTGTCTTCGTCTAAATAAAGTCGTTGTTTTATTTTCTACTGCCGCCTGCTGATTGAGCGTTCTCCACACCATATAACTCCCACTATCCAAACGAACCCCGGAAATTTCGTAACAATATCTAATAATAATAATCCATAATTTTTGTAATCAGGTAAACGCTTATATTGTATAAAACTTTGATTATGTTAATCAATCAGTATTTATTCAAAATTTTGAATCTTTCAATTGCTTATTTAGCTTTCATTGTTGTTTATTTTTTTAATAAGAAAATAGTAATAATAATAATAAATATGTAAGCAATTTCTGATGATTTTTTTAACTGTTTTGTAGAAACGGGGGCATTCAATGATTTGCCTTGGAAGGAAGTAAGACGATTCACCATGCACATGCTTCGCGATTTAGGATTTGGGAAAACAATGATGGAGCAACATTTGAAAGTAAATTCTTTTTTTTTCTTAAATAAATCAATAAAGTTTTGTCAATTTTCAAAATTAATATTATTAATGGAAGCCAATCGTTCTGTTCTCTGTTTGTAACCAAAGTTTGAATAGAAAAGAGAAAACAAATTTTGTGAAATGTTTTAAAAAGTGACTAACTTGATTATAGCTTAAATTATGACTAGATTTCTTATCTTGACTGTAATGTAAATTCACATATATAAAGCTCATTCCACTTTACTAAGTTTAATGTTACGTAATGGAACCTTCATATCATACAAAAATCAGTGACAAAAAATTAATTACAATGACAATAACAAAGCTCATCTTTACGTCCCGTTCTGCCAAACTACGCACATTTAACTGTTCAAAAACTCAAGTTTTTAAAAATTATCAATTTGGTAAAAGGCCCTGACCGTTTTGCTTTTCTTAAATGGCATCAGAAATCCAGAGTATCTATATTTTAGCGAAACTTTACGACATCATACTGGACTTTTCATATATGATCATATTTTCATATATTCATCATATGGACTTTTCATATATAAGTTATGATAGAGGAAATATACGAGGATTCACAGATAAACAGTTAAAAATAAATTATCAATTCCATCGTACATTTATCACATTATACCCTAAAAATTTACTATTTTTAAATTTACTACCAAATATTTGCTTTAATTTTTTTATCTACTTTTGTGATGATATATAGTCATGTATTCCTAAATTGCGTATAAATTGATTAAAAAGTTTGCATGTGTATGCTACGTGTAGGCTACTAAGTGTATGGTGTCTTATGTATACTATTACAAAACTTCATGAAATATATTACGTAAATCAAAACAAAATAGATATTGATAAAATATCCGAATCATTACCTTTCAACTTTCTGTAAAACGGAGAAAACCCAAAACATTTTGATCTTCATCCATTCTGGTTGGTTCTTTTAATTATATTTGAAACTTTTCTAAATTGTAAAGTCAAGTCTGCTTTCACTTGAACGAAATTCAAGAACAGCTTGTCCTTCTGGAGAAATAGTGAAAAAAAATGTGCGAATCCGAAAATTTCCTAATACTTTTGATCATATAATGTATGTCACTCTACTCTTCTTAACGTTAAACTTAATAATTCTTTGCCTATGCATGGCATTGTCATTGGAAAATGCTCTTTTGTCAAGGAAGAAACATGTACTCCGCAATATTATGAAAAGTACATAGAAGTATTGCCCACCCTATATCTATAGAATCATTAATTCATCTTTTTTCAAATGGCGTACGTCATTTTTATTAACATTTTCTATCAGCTAATCAACTTATTCATTTCATATGTCCTTGTGCTTAGTTACTCCTTTATAATGACGCAATTCTTACTTCTTGCATAAACGTTATATAAACTGATATAAGACATTTTGATATTTTGAATTAATATCACTGATAGCTGCTTGTTTTAAGTCTAATTTAAGGAATAATTTTGTTCGTCTTAAAGCTCCTCTTCTATTAAAGGTAAGATAAAAAAAATAATAAGCCATCATAATTATATGCATAGTTGTATGAACAGATTAAATATTAAATAATGTTTTTACATTGAATTCCTTATTATGGTAATTTCTGAGAAGACTAATCACTGCAAAGTTTTCAGTTTCTGTGACATCATACTTGAAATCGAAAGCTAGACTTTTTAACGATTATATTTCATTTAAAATGCATTTCTATTTTCCCAACAGGAAGAAATTCATGAACTCATTGATATACTGGTCAAGAATGCAGGGAAATCTATCAATCTCTCGGACATGTTAGTATCAAGTATGTCAAACAACATAGCATCTTTAGTTTTCGGAAAGCGCATGGAATTTAATGATCCGCAGAGACTGAAACTGAACCGTATAATACAAGAAATAGGCAGACTTGCTGGAGTCGCATCGTGGAATATATACTTCCCTTGGCTCAAAAAGTTTTTCGACACTTTTAAAATCGGAAGCAAAGGCAAATTATCAAAAACTTTAAACGAAATGAAGAACTTTTGCAGGTAAACTGAATTTGTTATTCTTATCAGGGTATAATATTCAATGCAGGAAAGTTTGCGAAATAAATTTCATCTTCCATTGCATTAACCTTTAATGGAAAATTAACATATAGGGTCATTTTAACTCCAAATTTTTAAACAATTATACTTTAAATCTCTTTCAATACAAAAATTTTCCGTATAATAATGTGAAAATCTTCGTTATATGTTACCGTGAATAACCAAAATAAGGGAATGTCAACATTCCTCGGTGAGTATCTACATTCTCTGCAATGTTTTTTTTCTGTAATAACTTCACAAACTACTTTTGCCCAAAAATGATTTTTATACCGCTTTAAAATTCAATATTTCACTAATGATATCAAATTAACTGTTGTGGGTTTTGTACTTTAAATTTTGAAAAAAATTTCAATGTACTGTTTGGCCAACATTTTCAACAAGAGTTATAATTGCTACAATGAATTCAAACATTTTCATTTTTTCAACAAATATTTAATAGCGTAACTTTAAGGAAGAAATATTATGTACGGAATTTCTGTTTTTTAACTACACGTTTGTATGAGGATACCATTTTTGGCAGGTTAGATTTATCTCAGAGGGTAGATATTCACTTTGAGAATTTTTTTTTTTTAAATTTTAATTACAATTTTATTTAATGAAAAATTAATTGACATTTTTAGCGTAATTCATCAATAACTTTCAAATATATTATTGAAACCAGAATTTTATTTACCAGAATATATATATACCAGAATTTTTCATCATCTTAAAATCGTCTTTTTAACTTCACCAATTTAAATGCCTCGCAAATTTTCCATCAACTTTTAGAAAATAATTTTTAAATATCTTTTCCAAAGTTTAAACAAAACATTTGAATAAAATTCAAACCGTTTTCATCATTGTTTCTTCAGATAATTAATCGCGTGATTTGTATCCATTATTGGAAGCTAAGTAAGAAAGCTGCCACTAATTACAATCTACATAAATTTTTTTTAAAAAATGTAATTACATAATCACTAAAGAAAACGCGCAAATTGTCATAAATTATATAGACTTAAGTTATTATGCCGTGGTACTCAGCTCCATTAAGTGGATAATGTAAACAATAAACAGTTGTGTGAAGCAAATTGTCACACACGTTAGAAACCTTGTTATTTTAACACGTCTTTTTATGTGACACAATATGCTAATTAAAAATGCTTCGTTAAGCGAATGGAGGGCATCAAGATATGCATAAAAAATTTAATTTAAATTGAACACATTTAATATTTTAGGTTAGCTGGTCATCAAACACGCTAGTTATAAATTAAATAATCTAATCCTTTCTATATAAATATGTTGAAATTATTGAAATTAAATCAATATCTTGCATGATAGTTAAATTTCACGTCATAACGTCATATAAATCTAGAATACTCGTATAATGAATAAATCTGATATTCCAAATTCTCAGTAAAAAAATATGTTTTACCCATTCGCACATCTGTTTTGTTTATAAATGTTACTCTAATTCTCTACAAAACTGTTTATGAAGGTACAGAAAATAATAATAAAAATAGCTTAGAAAAAATCTAAGAATTTTAGCAAAAGAAAATTGGGAAAAAAACTTGGCGAAATGGAACTATGTGCTTGCCGATTAAAATTCTAATTAAATCCTGAGGCAGGTAAACTGATATTGCAAAAAATTATTCTATTCTATTATTTTTATAGTATTGTTAAATCTCATCGGAAGAATAAATAAACAAATAAAAGACTCAATAAACTAATGATTCTGTAGTAGAAAGTTTTGAAATATATTCAAAAAGAAGAAGAAATTATTTGTTCCAAGATGACAAACTGTAGCAGTTGCATTAATCTTATCCTCTCTTTTGGATACTAGATGGCGATACCTGATTAGGCCATCCCATATGTCATCCCATAGTGCATTGCGATTGTAATTAGAATGAGATGTGATGCTGAACTGTGAAGCCGCGCGTGTGAATGTCTTGTCTTTGTGTTTGTGCTTGTTTAGTGTGTGAATGCGATTATTAAAAGAAATGTTCCTAAAAATATTCGTCCTGTTGCTTCCTGCATGGATCATAATAATCTACATACCACCACAAAATTAGTTTCTGTAATTAAGTTTACATAAAAGTGCAACAAACATGGAAATAACTTTTATAAAATAGTTCAATATGTAGCTTCTTGTAACTGCATTATATTTCATTTTTTTAAGTTTTAAAATTTATATCAATTAAAGAATTTTATGACATATCATTGTATTGATTACCTTAAACTTCAATATTTTGCCCACATCTTTGTAATTTTCCAGATTCCATTAGCTTTTGAATATATTTTCATAATGCTTTTATCACATATCTAAGGCTCTTTTCAAGGCTAACGAAATTTATTCCGAGTTAAAATATACCTTCATATTAACAAAAATATCAACGGTACTAAGTTGTCAAAATAAATTAAACAAGATGGTTGTAAGGCAAACAGTACGGAAAAGAAATCACAAAAATTATTTTTTATTACATCTATGAAATTTAACAAATGGTTTTGTTTTATCAACTAAGTCTTCCTTTATGGCCCACCAATATCCAACTTTTTTATTCTAGAAATAAAGAAATTCTATGAACCGTCTGTACTAGTCTGTTGACAGTTCAATGCGCTTTGGAAATACATTAAAAGCAAAGATACAGAAAAAAATTAATAAAAAACAGGCACAAAAAATGAAAAGTTAAAAGAACATCAACCACTAGAAGAGAAGCTTTTAATGAAATTCTCCCTAACATCTCCAATTTTTTTTTAAAAAAAGTATTCTACTCACCTTCTTTCCATTTTTTTTCAGCAATCAATAAAATATAGTAATGTCATGAGAATCATGAAATCAGTGCATTCGGAAACGAAAAATTTCTAAGAATTCCTTTGAGATGAAGATTTTATATTAAAATATAGAATTGCGAATGAAAGACAAACAATTTCAAGAGACTAGAGAGTAAACGATTATTATAAAAGTAATAATTTTTTAATAAATGCCAGGAGAAAAGGAAGAAAATAAAATTAATTTGAAATTATTTCTAAAAATAGTATTAAAATACTACTTTTATTCAAAATAATCTTCTTAAAAGAAATTAAACTCACATTTTACTTAAACTTTTTAATCAATAATTAAGTATTAATTGTTTTAAATTTTCATTTCTCTTAAAATTCATGTAGTAGATGTATAACTAAACTATAAAAAAAGATTAGCCGAAGAGTTGCTAGCTGAACTATTACACTTGATTGTTTCAGTTACTATACTGGCAATAAATTCAAGAAGTAAAGTAGAATTAAGTAGTTTATAAGTATTAAAGTAGAATTCACTTTTATTTGGTATTGATTAAAGTAAAAACATGGAAAAAAATTAATTCAGGTTGGCTTGGTTTGTTGCTAATAAGAATTCGCTATATAAAAACATATTCAAAAGCGCCATATAAGAACATGATTACTGATCATATACCTTACAATTTTTTTTCAACACACAGCTTTCAATTAGTAGTCAATTATTTGACAGTAAGAACAAGTAATTCTTACATATAAAAAAACAAAATTATGTAATTTATAACTGCGTTTACATTATTCTCGTTATTGTAATTTAAAAACTGATATGTGTGTTTAAGTTGACTTCGGAGTTGCTAAAAATTTAATCATCAGACTATAAGTGTATAAAAATATTTTACTGAAGTGAAATACTGAATAAAATTAGTATCAAATCCATAATTTTAATGTCAGTGTAGTTATTTTCAGGTTGAACCCATGGTGAGTATACTTATTACCAAATTCATCAGTTTTTGTTGCCCTATGTTTTCATCAAAATTTTCGATGTAACTAAATTCTGCATGATTTATTCTCATATCTCACACCATACGCCATAATGAAATGTCTTAATTAATTAATCAACAAATCAATCAGCCTATTAGACTGATTACATCTAATAAGTTTGATGATTTATTTTTTAAAATTAAAAGCAATCTCAAAAATATTTTAATATACCATTGTCAGAAAAAATAGCCTTTTAACGGGTTATTATAATATCCATATAGTTTTAAAAATTTGCTATTTTAAAAAAAATTGTGGATTTTTTAAATTGCTATTTTATGTATATACGTTTTTTTTTTTTTTTTAAGGAATTTATTTCCTAATTATTTTCACATGAAAGTATTAGTAAAATTATTAAGCTGTACGCAAACCATTTTTATGAAGCAATTTTTCTTTGCATCATTTGTCTTGTTTATTCTTACAGGAAAGAAATAGAAAGACACGAATCAACTCTGGATGTTAATAATGTTCGTGATGTAATTGATGGATTTCTTTTGGAAATGCAGAAGAGAAAGAATGGTCCAAAATCTACTTTCCAAAGTAAGATTTTAGCTTAAACATTGGGCTTTCAATCTTAAATTGATTTGTCCGCCCTGCTGCTTTCAACAAGGAATAAATAAATATCTTGTTTATACAGGGTGTCTCACGACAGAGGAACAAGAATTGTTTTTAAAATATTGCATCTAGACATACACTTATAATTAAAAAATTTCATTAAATAAAGTAAAAAATTGTTTGCACGAATCCACTTTCGCTTCTGTAAAAATTAAAATAAAATATTTAAAAAATTAAATTTTTATATGGTCCTCGATTGAAAAAGTATTAATTAGTAAAATATTTCTCTTACATTCAAGCAAACTAAGACAGTTTCCGCTCTATATAAGAAATTTACAAAGATAAAAGGTAAATTTAATTTTAATTATAGTAGAAACTTTTTCATACAATTTCCATCATATTTAAGGAAACTTTTTAATTAAAAGCATACGTATAAATGCAAGAAAATATTTAGGAAAATAAGCATTTGTTCCACTTTTTTCCGAACATTCTGAATATATATATATAAGTTTGTTTATTTAGATACGTTGTGAAATTTCTTTCTTTTATTATAAGAAGAAAGAAAATTCTGAAGGATAGCACAAAGAAAGCTCATAAAAAACAAGATTGCTTCATCAAATAGAAAATTGGTGTTTTTTCGCCATAACTTTGAATCACTATTTAATGAAGTCTCATATTTCACATTTAGAATGTCTTCCTCAAGATTAGTGGAATTAGATTCTTCTGTATTGGATAATTTCTGTATTAGAGCAAAGTCGTGCTCTTGTGATCAAGACAGTCGAATTAGTAGATGCTATTAGAACTTCGAACTTAGACAAATGAGAAGTCACGTAAAGCTGGGAAAAATGCTCCGAATGAATGCTCCTACAAAAATGAAGAATGAATATTATGCAAATGCAATTCAAAACTTAAGTTCTGCCAAACATTTTGCTATCCTAAAAACTTCATTAAAGAAAATTTTATTGAATGGAGGATTTAACATATTTAAGTACACGAATAACGACTGTAACGAATATTACAAATGACATTATTCAATCAAGCAATCTCCACAGACATCAATAAAATTTCTCCAAAAATAGCCAAAATTAATTTTGCATTTCTATTTTTTGATTTCATGATTTTAGATTTTATAGTAATAAACTCGGAAAGTATTATAAATAGAATGATTTCAGTCCTAAAATTCAAAAAATTATCTATTCGATGATGCCATTTTAATTATTATTTTGTCTCTGATTTAATTATTACTGTTAATGATTTGTTAAAATGTACTTTTGTAATCGATTTTCACTTATTTCTTAATGCGTCAGAATTTAGATATTTTTATTGTATATTCTTTAACACAATATTTTAAAAATATCTGAGCTTGGTTACTTGTAAATCGATAACTGGCTTTTAATTTTTATTCCATACTGCAGGCGCCATCTAGTAGCGAATACCTTTGAGAAATTCCATATTAAGAGGACTAACAAATTTAAAGGTTAAAAATAACTAAAATACGATAAAATTCTAGTTTTTAGCCCATTAATTAATAAGCTTAATTTAAATCTGTTTTAAACCCCAGCCTTTTTGTCTAAATTTTATCCATCCTGTACATGTTGGGTCTTTAAGCTATCGAATTGATATACAAGCAGGTAGACATAAGGAGTAGCAATTTCAAAAACGATCTTTTAGTATTGGAAATCGATCAAATTTCCAAGATCAAATTCTTTCACGATTAAATGCCACATTAATTATAGGAAATATTTATAACAATTATCTTGTATTTTTAGAAGAAATTCTGGTTGATCTCTCCAGATTTCTTTTCGGAGCTGGCAGCGAAACTGTGAGAGTCACTTTGGACTGGATGTTGTTCACGTGCGTCGCTCGGCCAGAAATTCAAGAGAAAATCCATGCTGAAATCGATGAAGTGATTGGACGTGAGCGTTTTCCGACATGGGAGGATCACTTAAACATGCCATTCACCGAAGCCGCCTTGACAGAAGTTATGAGGTGGAAGAGCATCGTTCCTATCAACGTTCCCCATTAGTTAGTATACATTTTATTCGTTTTTACATGTGTAGATGATGATTCAAAACCAACGTTTAATAATTTGCAAATCAGAAGGTACCGGCGTCTTTGCATAGGGGTAGCGCATCTTGCCCGTGGTCTGGGCATCCAGGGTTCAAATCCCGATTAGGGCATGGTTGTTTTCGGCTACAACAAATCCTGTCGATACTGCTACTTTCAGTGGTGGCGGGGTGGTCGGCTGTACGCAAGAAGAAGAAGGGCATGGTTGTTTTTCATTTGTGTTCTGTGTGTGAATGTGTCCCCCTGTAAAAAGGGGTTGTGCAAGCGATTGTGTGAATTTCAGCTTTATATGAGCTAGAAGTTAGACTTCTGCCCTCGGGTGCTCAGGGGTCTTTACCCTTAGAAGCTACTGCACCCCCTTTCCGTGGTAACGCGGTCCCGACATCATCATCATCAAATCATAAGGAATGCAACACAAGCAATTAAACATAGGAATATGTAGTCACAATCACAACATACGATTTCTGTGACATGAGAGCTTTACCACTGGCTGATTTTTCAGACTGTTTTTTTTTTTTATTTATTTATTTTTTATTTTCAAGGACTAAATTACATTTTGAAACGATAGTAAATCATTTTCCGCAAATAACATCTCCGAATGAAATCATGAACAGTAAATCGAAACGATGCATAGTAAAAATTTCACCATTAATATTCTGTGTGACATAGTACGAGATAGTTTGATCTGTTCAAATCTATAGCTAACACGACTCGACAGAAATTGGCAAAACCTGTCAAGAATTTCTGGAGAAAGTATTCATAGTTTAATTTTACGATATGTATTTGCCTAACATGATTCCCTATTCTTTATGTTATTCCATTGTATCGGAAGTGGCCAAATGTTGCTTGTGGAATCATCTTTTTCTACGTAAAAATGCCATTTCCCTGTAATCCTGATCTTTTTTTACCAATTACTAAACAGTTGTTCAAGATAATTTTTAATACTCATGAATCTGATTCGATATTTGTTTCAAATACAAATACAAAAAAAAAATGGATTTTATCATTTAGTACAAAAGATCAGCAGGACAGTTGCTGGTTTCTTAGAATAGTTATACAAATCGAAAGAAGCTTCATTACTGAAAACTACACCCTAGTTGTGAGAAATTTACTAGATTAATTTAAATATGTTGCATAAAAGATTATTTATAATGTGATAATTAAATTGGTAAGAATGTAGGAATACAATATTTTCCTTTACTTTTGTAATAGCAATCAATATTTTTTCCAATAGTAATATATTCTTCTAATTTGGCTGTCTTCTATAGCACGAATATGAAATTATCAAATATAAAATAAAGTTCTTTATCTGAATGAAACATTTAAATTTTAATAATTAGTATTGGATTTACAGTTTGTTATCAAAATAATCTAAAATAGATCATTTGGAGATTACTCAAAGTGCTTATTCTGCACAAATCTTTTGTGATTCGCATTCATAATGCTTTTAGAAATTATTTTCATGCAAATAAAATAAATTTACATAAAAGTTTTAATGAAGACAAGGCCCTCGTTGCCTGATTAGCCTAAAATATCTTGTTTACTCTTATTGTTTCTGGACGTTAGCGTCACCATTTTGTTTCGATTTTTTTTTTTCACATCGAAAATTCTGAAGGGGAAATATAAGAAAGGTTATTCAAAGAATTTAGACCCTGAAAATGGTTGAGAAGCCAGAATTGCCGGCAACTGAGATATTAATGTGAGGTTATGTGTATGCAATGCGTGATATATGGAAATTTAAATATATCTAATAAAAATACTTAGCTGATTATATTATAAATTTAATTATTTTTTGCATGATTTAGCACTCTTGAAGACACAGAACTCAATGGCTATTTCATCCCAAAACACACTCACGTCTTTAGTATTCTTTGGGCTGTAAATTTTAACGAGAAACTATGGGGGAAAGATGTCCAAGAATACAAGCCTGAGCGATTCTTGTCTGAAGACGGGAAAAAGGTGGTTAAACCGGAATACACCATTACTTTCTCAGTCGGTAAGTTTTTAAAAAAATTTATATCAATAAAATAAAATTTAATGTACATATTATGGAATCGGAGAGGTATATTAAATATAAATCTTTTTGGTAATTCTGCAATCCTGTAGCACGCCAAACATAGATGTGGTAGCTTAATAATAATGGTGAATTTTCAAACATGTGATCACCAGATATTCATCTACATGTTTAAGAAAGAATACCATCTCTTATTAAATTGTCTCCTTTAAATGTGTTTAATGTGTTAAAAGACAGGTGAGCTGTTAAAGTAACTTCTTTACCTCACATGTATTTCTTAAGTGTTCGAATAATTGTCGATCGCCGAGCATGAAACAAGATTTAACAATTTTTTCAGAAAATTAAGAAAGAATTTTTGCATCTACTTTCTTGTATTAGGAATTATTAGGTGATAATTAATGAAACACCTTTTTATATTCTCATATACAAGTATAGAAGAAGTATCCAGATCGTCAAAGAATTCGAACTCAGGAATTTGACGATTCTCCGCGTCTTGAACCACCCTGAGTTCGAAAAACACATTTTTGGCTTTGCATCTATCTACCTTTAGTTAACCAGTCAGTCAGTATGTCTGTCAATCAGTGAACACGACAACTCAAAAACGATTTGAGCTAGACTGCTGAAATTCGGTACATGGAATCAGAACCGAATTTGTAAATTTCTATCAAATTTTGAATGAAATCCATTCTCAAGAAGTCTGTCTGTCTAAATATTCAAGAACAAATTAACTAGTTAATGACACAACACAAAGCGGTAGGTAGAAGAAATTTGGTACACATGCTTAGAATCTAAAATGAAGAAACGTATCAAATTCTGAACCAAACCTGTCAAACTATCGAAGCACTATTATGCTGAAAATGACCACTTTTGCGCTTTGCTTGCAAGACAAAATTTATGTTGCAAGTCCGATCCCATTAAGTAATTTTTGCTTAATTTCACAAAGGCCTACCAATTTCTGATTAAATGTTAGATAGACCTTCTTAGAAAGATACAGAATATGCCTTAGAAGGTATACAGCACATACCTGCTTTCTAAATTTCATGTTCCCGATTAAACCGTGTTTTAAACAAAAATATTAGATTCGCGTCTCACTAAAAAAAATCATCACTCATTTTCGTGGCCTAGTAGGAAATATCAATACAAAATTTTATAAAAAAAATTTATACTGTCTATAATTTTCCGTATATGAATACATAATTTAATATTTCTTAATCAAGCAAATTTATTATTAACGTATCACAACATAAACTAATTAAAATATTAATTGTTTTAAAGAATTTTATGAAATATCAATGTATTGATTATTTTAAAATTCAATATTTACCTCTCACCTTTCTAATTTTTTAGTTTCCTTTAACTTTTGAATATATTTTCATAATGCTTTCATTGTAAATTTAAGGTTTTTTTCAGGACCAACCAACTTTATTCTGGGTTAAAATCTACTTTCAATATGTCCCTTCATATCGACAAAAATATCAATGATGCTAATGGTGGGCTTACACTAGGCCAGTAACAGTACATGCGCAGAAAGGGACTGATTTATGTTTGCTACAATTTCATAAGATAGATTCTGTCATTCCATGCTTGGCTATAAATTGCCCTTTTGGCGTCCCTGAATTTTTCTTTTCACGGTATTACGATATTATTTTCACGGATCTGTATTAGTTTCTGAAAATGATAGATATTTACATAAAGAAGCATGGTAAAATTTAAAAAAAAGTCAACATACCTAAATTTGGAAAATTATAGAAAAAAATGGCAAATAAAATGAAAAAAAAAACGTATCACAACATAGACTAATTAAAATTCAACAGTTATATTACATCAGGCGAGATAATCAATATCTAATATCATTTAGACTTGAAGGCAAAATTCATCGAAGTCGGATTAGCTGAGTTTTATAAGTATCTGTCTTCCAGTTTTGGAAGCACTGAAATATTGTCATTGATTTAAAAAAATGTTAATTTTTGGATAGTGGGAGTAATTATTTTCGATTATAGATGTATCCAATTATATCTATAATTACTGACATTTACTTTGAATAAATGTTGAAATCAATCGATGAGATGACTCATGATCGATGAAAGATGATATTGGAGAAGAGATGACCAAGAACCTGAATACTTAATACTTTGATTTTTATCTTAATTTAATTTTTCATATTGTATTTTTTAAATGCGATGGCGTTATTTTTAAAAACTGACGACTTCCCTTTTTATGCGGTCATTTAAACTTAAATTTTCTTTATTTGGACTTTGATAAATATAAACAATGTAAACATTTAAATTAATTATTTTTAAATCCTTTTTCCAACCCTTCCTCTGTAATTTCCCCCCAAAGTTTGAAACATATTTTAATGCAAAATTATAGTGAAAATCTCCTTGAGGATTTCCTTAAAATTACATTAAACCGAAAAAATGACTAATATGTGCATTGGGAATTCAGATTTTCCCTAAAACATGCTGCATATTTTTTTCTTTTCAATTTAAAATCTCTTTTATTTATTTTGTGATATTCTGTAGGGAAGCGAGCATGTCCTGGTAAAATATTAGCAGAAATCGAAACATTTCTGTACTTGGTGGCTATTCTGCAGAAATTTGAACTATCTGCTCCACCTGGACAAACAATATCATTGGAAGGAAAGTTGGGAACTTCTCTTCGACCACCAAAGCAAGATTTGTATTTGAAACTGAGATATTAAGTGTATTTGCCTCTAAACAATGAGATACATAAAGCGATTCTTGTTTGTATATAAAATAAAAAATGTTTATAATAAATGTTTTAAAAAACTTGCATATCTATGTCATTATTTTAATAAGTTCTTTGAGAAATATTAAATCATGAGAGTTAATAAAAGTTTTGATTTAAAATTATTTCAGAAGATGAAATATGATGTTTGAAAAAATGTATTACGGTTTCATTTGATAATAATACTTCACATCATTCTCAGTCATTTTGTAAATTTATTCCAAATGGCAAAACTTCTATAAAGTTGTAATAAATTTTGATAACATTAAGGGAGATTAATAAAAGAAGGGCAAATCATATGTTATCAACATTAATTTAATAAATTAATTCAGAAGTTGAAATATTATTGTTTGAAAAATGTATTATAGTTTTGTTTGGTAATAATACTTCACATCATTCTCAGTCATTTTATAAACTTATTCCAAATAATAAAATGACCATAAATTTGTTATATATTATGATTCCATTAAGGGTGATTGATAAAATAAAGGCAAATATTTGTGTTATCAGTATTAATTTAATAAATTAATTCAGTTGAAACATCATTGTTTAAAAAAAGTAGTGTTTCTTTAGTAATAAAACTTCACATCCTTTCAGATATTCTAAAATCCTATTCCTAACAATGAAAGGTATAAAAACTTGAATATATTTCAATATTACTAAAATTGATTAATCAAAAGTGAGAAAATCTTTATTACTTGTTATCTTTATCGTAAGTTTACCAGATGGAAAGTAAAGCATACTGCCGTTATGAAATCAATGGCAGGGGCTGTTTATTGGAGGGAAACTACCCAAGCAGCAAAAGATCGTTGGCCAAGCATCGCCCCACGGAACGAGCGAGATTGGGGCGAGATCGGAGGCGATCTCGCCCCGACATTGGTCATGTCCCCCGGCGGTTCGCCGCGCGATGGTCGCCCCGACTTGTTTTCGACGAATTTGCCGATCCTTTGGCGACTTGTTATTATCACGGGCGACGTTATACCAAGCATTTCGCGAACTGTTTTATCAATGGGCGACCCAATACCAATCATTTCCCGATGTGTTTTAACAATCGGCGACCCAATACCAATCATTTCCCGATGTGTTTTAACAATCGGCGACCCAATACCAATCATTTCCCCTTGTGTTTTAGCAATGGGCGACCCAATACCAATCATTTCGCGACCTGTTTTATCAATGGGCGACCCAATACCAATCATTTCCCGATGTGTTTTAACAATCGGCGACCCAATACCAATCATTTCCCCATGTGTTTTAACAATCGGCGACCCAATACCAATCATTTCCCCATGTGTTTTAGCAATGGGCGACCCAATACCAATCATTTCCCCATGTATTTTAGCAATGGGCAACCAAATGCCACTCAATAGGCAATTTATTTCTGAACACTTGCTGGTGTCAAATTGAAATATTAGTTTAATGGTTATTCAATTTTCTCAAACTCTAGAAACTAGTGTCATAATATTTAAAACTATCATACTTTCAAAATTTTGTCAAAAGCCTGAAAATACGAGATATTTTGAATAGTTTACTTTTCTTTTTTACCTATTAATAATAGTGTTTGTTATTTATTTTGATAAATTTAAAATTCCATAAAATACTTGTTTTCGATAAAAATTAATGGAAAATGTCATTCTAACAATTCTTCCAACTTTTTTTTAACTATTATTATAGCATAGATTTTACCACAATTTTACCCTATAAAATGTTTAAATGACATTTTTTTACTGTTCTTTAAAAAAAATAAACAAATGTTAAAATTATCTGAAATAATTTTAAATTGGATCCCCTGAACATCTATCTACATATAAGATTTATTTCCTTCATTGATATTTCCTATTTATTTTCATTGTTTAATGCATGGGAAGAAATGTTAACATAATCATAGTTTCAATTATATAATTAATCAGTATGATTTTAACTGATATTAGAAATTTAAAAGTAGATGTATTATATATATTGCCTATATCATTTGTTTTTAAAAGCTATTTTATAAAAATTCGAAACAGAAAAATATATAATTCCTATTAAAAATATATATATATATATATATATATATATATTACTATACACACTTTTATATTGCTTAATGTGAGCAATAAACAAATAATTCCTAAAGAATAATGAATAAAACACAAATTCCTATTTTAACACCCTAAAATTTAATGCATTGGTTAAAAATAGTTTCAAACACTAAATTATATAATTCCTATTATATGTTTCTTCAGTAGAAAATATTTTACAAGCACAAATTAATAAGTTACTTCAAATTTCTAATATTTTCATAATTTATGTTTAGTGAGGTTTAGATTCGTAGCAAAATAACAAAATTTGATCAATGTTAAACCCCGAATATTTCACAAATATGTTTCATAAAAATTCCATATACAAAAATGTAACGCTTCATTCAATTTTACTGATTCTATTTACTATTGATTTTACAAAATTACTTCATGAAGAAATTTTATACCTCATTATAAATTTTAGTGTTAGCTAATGTCCAATAGATAACATTTTACAAGCACAAAATAATAATTTACTTCAAATTTCTAATATTTTTTTATTATCTATGATTAGTTTGTTTTTATGGCACAAGAATTAAATTTGATCTTTGATTAACACTGAATATTTCTCAAAACTTCCATACACAAAAATGCAGCACTTCTTTCAATTCTACAAAATTCCTTATATTTACTATTAACATGTAAAGTTTCTTCAAGTTGTAGAAATTTTACACATTATAAATGTTAGTGTCGGTTGATGTCCAACATACAACATTTTACAAGCACAAATTAATAATTTACTTCAAATTTCTAATATTTTCTTGATCTATATTTAGTTGTTTGGTTTTGTAGCACAAGAACCAAATTTAATTAATGATTAACACTGAATATTTCACAAAAATTCCATACCCAAACATGGAACACTTCTTCCCATTATAGGAAATTTTATTTACTATTAATTTACAGAGTTACTTCATATTGCATTAATTTTAAACCTCATTATAAATGTTAGTGTTAGCTAATATTCAATAAACAACAATTTACAAGCACAAACTTACTTCTTATTTAATAACTTACTTCAAATTTCTAATATTTTCATAATTTATGTTTAGTGAGGTTTAGATTTGTGGCAAAATAACCAAATTTGATCTATGATTAACTCTGAATATTTGAAAAATATGTTTCACAAAAATTCCATGCACAAAAATACAACACTTCTTTTACTTATACGAAATCTTATTATTAACTTACAAAGTTACTTTATGGTGTAGAAATTTTATACCTTATTACAAATGTTAGTGTTAGCTAATGTCCAATTGATAACATTTTACAAGCACAAATTAACAATTTACTTCAAATTTCTAATTTTTTTTAAAATCTATGATTAGTTTGGTTTTGTTTCATGGCACAAGAACCAAATTTGATCTATGATTAACTCTGAATATTTTACAAAAACTCCATACCTAAAAATGTAAACACTACTTTCAATTATACAAAATTTCTTTAGACAAATATTTTTTTAATTATTATTTTCCCCTCTTTATTTTTAGGAGAAAAGAAAAACAACTATGCAAAACAATTTATTTACAAAGACCTTCATTAAATAATATTTTAGAAATACAAAGTAAAATAATAATTTACTTGAAATTTTTTACTGAATTTTCTGTAATGACTTATACACCCAAGCAAAATCCTGAAACTATGACTTATAATTTAGAAGAATAAATAATATTGACACAAGGTAATTTATAAAAAATTTATTAAAACTTTATTTATTATGTAATACTTGAAGAGTTTGAAATTTCTAAAAATCCACACACATTTATATAAATATTCTATATATGTATAACTGAATCTTCAGCTACATATAAAAAATTATACATTTATTTATACATTTCATTTTTCCTTTTTGCTGAACCTAGGAAACAATTATAATAGTAATTGAGATTTCGCTTCATTTAAAAGTACAAATAAAACATTTGTTGACAAGTGGACATGAGTAATTAACAAGCAAAAGTCTTATAGAACTTCATAAGCATAATATTTTTGTTCTGATTCTGGACTGTGTAAGCAAACTTTATAATAATGTTTAGGATAATAAAGAAAAAAAAACTCATACTAATGGGAGTAAAATTTATGTTACTGTTATATGAAATGCGAAATACTTTGAAACTATTCATATAAGAGAACTCAAAAGTGCCTGCATAATCTCAAGTTTTAAAGTTTTTTTTTTTTTTTGAAGTTTAAAATAAATACATTCTGCTAAACTTTTTTTTAGCCTCATGTCAAAATAAAAATAATTACACAAATGTTATTTCAATACCAAAATATAAAAATGTTATTTAATACTTTATTAAACTTCTTTCATAGAAAAATTGTAAATGAAAAGGAAAATTAACTAAGCTAAATAGAATTAAAATCACTTGAATTGTCAGTCTGAAAAAATAATGAGGTTGCCATTAAAAAAATTTATTCAAATTATATAGAAAAATAAAATTTGTACAAAACAAAATTTATGACTTTCTAATTAAGGCAAATAAGTTTTCAGATAAAAAAATCAGAAATTAAAATTTACCTACTTGTCATTCAAGCCTATCACATTGCAACATTTTGAAGTTTTACTACATTTTTCACGAAAAGACATTACATATTTTGGCACTTAAACACATACATCTGATAAATCCTTGATTGCTTCCACTGCTCTGAGTAATTGCAACTGACCAGAGAGAAATTTTCTGATTTGGAATATCTTCAATTCTAAACAAGTTCTTAGGATATAAAGTGAATTGGGACATATAATTGTTTTAAATTTCCTTCTGATGTTCCAAGTAGGTAGAAACCATACTCCGTCACATTAATTATAACTTCCAATATTTTGCTCTTTCTTGAAGTCAGAAATAGAAACTTGCACAGTAGTTTCCAAAAAAATATTGAGATTTTTTGTTTTTGTTTATATTTATAGATCAATTTTAAAATTTATTTTATCTTTAATTGCATTTTCAGTTTTGAAACAAAGGTTGCACAAAATTTTTTATTTCATTGAATGAGAGATGTATTTCATACTTTGCCAGGTTGTCATTTGGCATTCTATAGAATGCTTAGAAAATGTATGAAATACAAATTATTTCATACATTACTGGCTTGTTTTAGGCATTATATACAATGCTTGGGCATTCTATAGAATACTGGATTTCATATTTTTCTGGTAATACATATACTTTTCTTCAAGTTCACTCTTCTTTTTGCAGATTTGATGAACCTAAAAAACATATTCCTTAATTAGAATAATGATTGAGCTTTCACTTCTTTTAAAAGTACAAATAAAATATTTGTTGACAATTGGAGATATGTAATTAAGGAGTAAAATAGATATATAGAACTTCATAAGCTTGATAATGTTTTCAATCTGATAAAACTATATAGGGAAATATTATAATAATGTTTAGGTCAATAAAGAAAAATAATATAAACTAATGGGTGTAAAATTTATGTTACTATTTTATGAAAGGTGAAATAATTATAAACTATTCACATAAGAGTATTCAAATATAACTACATAATTGCAAGTTTTAAAGATTTTTTTTTTGAAATTTACAATAAATATATTCTGCTAATCTATTTTTTTAGCTTTATGTCGAAATAAAAATAATAACACAAATGTTATTGCAAAACCAAAACATAAGAACGTAATTTAATATTTTTTTAAAACTTTTTTCATTAGAAATTGTTGTTAACAAAAGGAAAGGCATTGTAAATGAAATGGAAAAATATCTGCAATAATTTAAGAACAGACACACACACGCACACACACACACACACACACACACACACACACACACACACACACACACACACACACACACACACACACACACACACACACACACACACACACACACACACACACACACACACACAAAGATAGGAAATAAAATCACTTGAAAAGAATACAAACAAGAAAAGACATGATAATCGTAGCTTACGCCTAACGCTAATAATATCACGTGCAACTCCATGTTAAGCAACGAGTTCGGACGGCTTCAACAAAAATAATCTTTTTTATTCACTATTTAGAATAAATAATATATTATTTACAAATATATAATAATAAAAACTTTACACTTACCAAGTTTCTTGAAATGACAGTATGCGTTGCTGGTTGAATTTCAAAATCCAATACACGCCAGGTGATTCATGGGAAATTTCTAAAATATGTTCTCATAGCGCCACCTAGGAAAAGCAACTTTCCCGACATCGAGGCGACTATGGGCCGATTGCTTTGAGCCGGTCTTTTTCACTAAGTCGCCGTAGGAGTTCGCCCCGATGAAAAAGCGATCTTCAGAGGCGACAGAAAAAAATATGGTCAAAATCCGATGTCGCGCCAATGCAAAGGTGACATTGGCAAAATACGGGCGGCGTATATCAGATGGCTGCGATGCTTGGCCAATCGTTTAGCGACTTCTCTTGCTGCTTGGGTATACGGTTAAGATTTTATTGCTATTATCACCTAAATTTATTGTATCTTGTGTTCAACTTCTTCTTTTGATGATCTTCAGATATTATGTAAGTAAAAGTGAAATGAAATAAAGCATTTATTTAGTCGCACTTCGAAAAAAATTTATTCAATAGTAAAATTAAGACGAATAAAAGTTGCAGAACCTTAAAAAATTCTGGGTGAAATAAATACAAAAAATGTTTATTTTATTACAATAGTACAAGTTTCAGCTTTTATCAAAGTTGCAATGATTTTCTAATTTTCAAAAAAGGAAAATGATTAAGAAAACGCTTAACGTTTCCTAATGGTTCTGTAAAGAATTATTTGCAGATATGTGGGCCTCAAGCACTATTACCTAAGCATTAATGTGGTATGAAAGTGCATAAAGAGAAAACCAGCTAAAGTGCCCTTCTTTTGAAAAGAACAGGATTCAAATTTCAGAGATTCATATAAAAATAACTGTCTGTAATTTCTAAACAGCACGCTAGTGTAACAAAACTTAACTGAACCAGCATAAATGAAGACAACGTTTTATTAATTGACACTATGGGGGGCTGTATACTAATTAAACATTTTAACTTTTTATTATTAACTTCTTCAAAAACAAAGCTTTTTTCATACAATTGTATGCCTTAATTAATAAAACTTTGCAATCAGAAGAATGCGCAATCTTTAAAATAATAAGTGCTTGCTACACTTCTTGGAATTGTCTGGATAGATACTTGCTCGTTAGATATGAATGATCAATCTGGCTTCTTTTATGCTTGAAGAAAATAATGTATTGAAATTGAAACTAGAGAAAACAAAGAATTACAATGCAATTTTTTTAAAAGTCCAGATTCGTATTGTCTTTTTTTTTCTCATTTAGTTAGCAGCAGTTAATCGCACTTGCTACATTTTCTTGGAAAACATGTAACTGAAATTGTTAGTAGATGTTTGAAAAGACAACCTTCAACCTCTATGGCTGCGAATAATCAAAACTGTTGAATTTCATTGCAATTATGGTATCATGTAGAAATATGTGATAGAAATAAGGAAGCAATGTAAGACAGGAGAATTGGTGAATTTTGACACTGTATAGCGAATGGCGAAAAATAGTCTGGAGGTCCTTAGTCCTTACAGTGTTCTAAATCGCTGTCTGCTTAGTTATGCAACTTTGAATAGACACTTTTGGCAACCTGTTGGTTCCCCGGAAGTATTTATTGCGTTTAAATGCAATTAAATGTCTTACACGTTAATTAATCCCTAAACTAAAAATTTGTATTAAAATCTGATATACGGGTTATTATAATATGCTATTCTGTTTATTGTATTAAATGAGCCCTTCTAATAAGTCTAATGAATGATTTCAGTAGGAATTTAAATGTAATTTAATTGCATTTTTATACAGAAAACTAAACAAAATAATCCCTTCTTCGCTTCCAATAGCAGAAAATCACGTGAAAAAAAATTCATGGAATAATCAAAACGGTTGAATTTCATTGCAATAGTGAAATTTACAATTGAAGATAATTCAAACAAATTTTCTTAATTTGTCAAATTTGAATAAAAATTTGTATGGTAAATAAATTCGTTAATAATAAGAGGATTTTTTTAAAGTTTACAACTATGCAATAATCAGTTTTGTAAAATAATATTTCAATAATAATTACAACGGGAAATTACCAAAATGTATTTTATTTTAAGAAAAATTTTAATTATAATTTTTATTAAAAAACATTCCGCGATGCATGTTCTTATCTTCCAAAGTGTATTTCTGCTGAATTTGGCATTTTTAAGTCAAACCGTTTATATTGCTGAATGGAAAATAAAAAAATAAAAAAAAAATCTCTTTTGTTATTAGAAGAGATGAACAATTGTTTATTCTAAATTAAATAGAAAAATTGCAGAAAGTCTTCATGAATTTAGATGGCGATATTTAAATTTATGTGAAATTTCTCATATATTTGTTCACTGCCCGTCTTTGTATGGTAAATACATTTTGACGAACGAACAATCAATTGTTGCCAAATTTTCAATTAAATATGTTATGTTGTTCTCCGTTAATGATTTTTTTTGAAGGAGGAGTTTTTGAACTTAAATTTTAATAGAGATGTAAAGCATACTATTTTAGAAAAAATAGACCATTTTGTTGATCGTGCTATGCATCTCCCTAATTTTCTGTCATCTCATCTAAAATTAGCAATTCAATTTAAAATGGAAATGATTGATTTTCATTTGATATAAAAACATTCTTAATGAAAATAAACATGTTTATTAAACACATGATGATAGAATGTAAAATCTGTCTGTAGCAGGCATCTGAGAGCAATAACTCAAAATTGCAATGACTTGAATATATATAATTTGGTATGTGATCATATGATTTAAATTGGCAGTTCTGTGACAAATTTTGGCTCCAATCTTCTTGAAAAAAAAAGATGTGCATACCACATATTCTAATTTTTGTAAATTAACCTATCCCGGTTAGTAATTGTCGAAGACCGTACATTAATCGCCTTTTTCGTAACTATAATTCGTCAATTACATGCGGTTAATAAAACAGAAATACAATTACTAGAGAATATCCAGAAAGTTATATATATATATATATATACATGAGTGAAGATATTTTAATTCTTATTATTCTAAGTTAATAGAATATATTAACATCAAAGTTTTCTTAAATATCATTTGAATATGTATAAACTAGTAAAATAAAGCAAAAATTCATATACTTTAATATCCAAGAAATCTTTATTCGAATTCAAACTTTGAATTATTTTATTTGAATCTGAGAACATCCAGAATGGCGACGCCGCGGAGGAGCAAAGAAGCTATTCATATATCGACTTACAATCAATTATTACAATCATTATTCAATATTTTATTTTCATTTACGACAAACGGAATCTTACAATTCTTACTTCTGGGCGATATGTCACTGCTCGCTCAATACTCCTTGTTAACTTTGAGTTTCAAAGATCAATAGAAGAAATGGTATAATGTCATACTGAAATAATGAATGCGATAACGTGAAAACTGTGAAGGTCATTTAACAGTCTCCCAAGTACTTATCAGAATGTTTCAGAGATATAAATTTGTTATAAAAACAACTGACAATTGCACTTTTAGTAGCTTGAAGATAGACTGACTTAACGATCAAATTTTAATATCGAAACATGGAAGCTACAACCTTGATAATAGCAGCTGTTCTAATCGTTCTGGTTAAGATATGGCTGTCTTCGGGTCCGAAAATGAGAATACCTGGACCATGGACAAACGGACTTCCCATTGTCGGTAGCCTTCCTTTCATGACAAGTAGACCCTTCATTAAATTGACAGAGATGGGTAAGAAGTTCGGTCCAGTGTACAGGTAAGTGTATCGGGTATTTTTAGTTCATCGTTCAAGTTTAATAAAATATTAACTGCCTTAGTTGAATATAATTCATTGACTAGTAGCTTGCTTGGCATAAGTTAATCACTTCGCATAATGATATTAATTTGTGTATAATGTTTTGATCAGTAGTTTGGTTGGCATCAGTTGGTCCCTACATAATATATCATTAGTTTGCATTTAATATATTTATCAGTTATTTGGCATAAGTTGATCACGTCACATAATAAAATTACTTAGTCTATAATTCTCTGGTTGGCATTAGTTGGTAACTCAACACAATCTTATTAGCTTGTATTTAATGCATTCATTAATTATCTTTATAATGTGCTAATGTATAAAATGTTTGTGTTGACGCAAAATGAGCTCGCACTTTCAGAATTTTTACATACTTGCTTTGGTAAAAATCTGAGACAATGCTTTTTTTTTTTTTTTTTTTTTTTTTAGTTGGACAGTACAAAAAAAAAATTTATGCATATAAAATTCTTACATGAGCGCAAAATCAAGTCAAATTCGCTAATTGATATTTGGCAATATGAAGAATGACTAGTGTCCTTCCGCTTGAATTAGTGGTTGTATTAATTTTAAATGTTGCTTTTCAATAATATGATTAGTATTTCTTTGCCATGTACTTCGTTTAGTATTGCCAAATTCAAAGCAACCCAAATAAAGTTAGACTTAGGGAATTTTAATTTAAAAAATAATCGATTTGTTTTATTATGACACATAATTAATATTTTTTTCTTAGAGTTAAAATAATACATTACTGGACTCTCCAAACTATGGAATATGTTTTTATCAAATGTAAATAAAATTAAAGTCATAATTTTATTTGGATCAAACTCTGACATAAACATTAAAATAACCTTTAATTTCTTTTCTCTTAATTTCTACTACATTAACAAATAAATTTATTTAAAAGCTAATTGTCAAGAATAAGGAAGCCTTAAAAGTCCATAGTAACATACAAAGATTGAAAATACAGAATAACGATAGCATTCATAATATCTAACAATACTTTGATAATAACGAATAATGTTGTATAATATTGAAAAATAATGTACACTATCATCCAACGTATTGGAAGTAGTTAGGATTGATAAAAAAAAAAGCATAGATCTTATATTTTCAAATTTATGGACCCTCTACTTACACTGATATATCAACATTAATTTTTGATGCTACATTTTAAACTCTTCATGTCCTGCATCTAAACTATTATTTTGCTATTTCAACACTTCTGTAATAATTATTTAAACCAATCAATCTTAAGTCTATATAACATGGAAATGCGGAAAAATCTTATATATATCTACATGCACATTAATTATCTAATAGACTTTGAACTCTCTGATCTAAATAAGCAAAATTTTTCGCGGTGTAAAGTATGTTACTATTCCAAAAAAAGAAAACAATTTTAAAATATAAATAATAATTAACGATAAGTGAAAACTTGATTTAAGAATTGATATTAAAATAAACTTTAAAGAAACTTACGTTTTGATTATTGTGTATTTACATAAAAGAAGTAAAAGGGAAAAAGCATTGCGAAATTTTGTTGATCATTCATTAACCACTCGAAATGATAGCCTTGCTATAACAACTAAATTTAAACAAGTCATTGAGAAGTTACAAAGCGAAATGCTAAAATTAACGACACAATAAACTTTTCATGACTTTTTAAAAATGTATTTGTTTCTTCTTTCAAATCCACATTTTCTATTTTTTTTGCATTTTTATCTACTTTTCTTTCATTACAGATTAAAACTGGGAGGCGTTAATGTAGTTGTACTCACTGATTTTGAAACTATTAAAGAAGCTTTCTCAAAAGATGCTCTCATGGGCAGACCTCCTGATATACCTTTGGAATTCACAGAAGAAACATTAAGTGATTTGATTATTTTTTTATTTGTAGGCAACGATATTTTAATATTTTTTTTAAGAAAAGATACGTTTTAATATTGATTTTGATTATTATTTTTCGTTTCAAATCTCTTTAATATAAATTGATGACAATAAATAAAATAAAATGAAGCAAATGAAAAAAAAATATTATAATATGTACTAGAAATTTCTCTCAGGTGCATAAATATTTTAGAATATTTTATTTTTAAAAAATGTATTGTTTAAATCTGTATTTTATTTAAAGAAGAATTAATTTAAAACGTAAAAATCATTTAAACACGTTTTAGCACTTACATAACATAAATAATGGATAACTTTTCATAACATAAATAATGGATATAGATAACAATGAATGTATAATGTAAAATATTCCATCTGGTTAGGTGTTTAAATAAATTCTTATTTTATTGGACTATTATTGTGATTTATATAATTATTTCGAACAACAAAACAAAAATCCGACAAAATATTGACAGTTTTAATTGTTAGATGTCAAGTCAATATTTATATCTTTTGAAAGTCTGTCTTATCAACTGACAATACATCTTATTTCTGTGAAATTCCTAAACGTCAGAGCTTCATCATTGATAAGATAAACGTCTGATTTTGAAGATGCACTAAAACTGTTTCTTGATTGAATCCGCAGTTTTTATCCGTAGTCAAACGTATGGGGTTAATACAGAGTCTGCAATCTCCTATTTTATCTTATACCTTGTAGATTTGAAACAGATTAGTATTTAAAAAATTAACTATCATCTGTAGATCTAGTACGACTTTTAGACAATAGGGTACTTTACAAGAAAGAAAGAAAAAATATGCTGGAAATGTTTACCTTCATATTCATAAATATTCAGAATCCAGAATCTTTCAGTGTCGCAGTCAAGATTTTTTTCAGCGGAACTAAACATTCAACACTCAATGTTGAACTAAAATGCCTTTGAAAGAACTCATAGAACTTTCTATTTTTCAATATTTTTATACACTTTTTAGTGTGCCTTCTGAGTTATTTCAGTTATTAATGTTCTGTTTTAACTTGAGTTTTCCATCTCCAACTTCCAATTAAGATTTTTAGTAATCTAAGAAGAATTTTTTTCCATTTGGCCAACACATTTCAGAACCAGAGGGAATAGTCTGCTCAAAATTTTCTAGCATTTGCTAATAAAGGTTTTTATCTCCCAGCTTCCACATAAAATTGTGCATATTGGGTAAGATCTCGAATGTCTTGCATGGCTTTGACGAGCAGCAACGGGCCGCGTTGGCATATTGGTAAGGTCTCGACTCGGAGCCGGAGTGTTTCAGGGTCGAGACTCGATTGCACCGAACAACTATCGTGTGAGCTGGTCTGGTATAAGTTAAATCCACAGGGGCCAAACGTCCTCCCGCTGAGGTGGGGTGGAAGTATGGAGAGGGGGTTACAAGCTTAGGTGTCATCCTCGTCTTCTCACGGAGGTTCAAAATTGCGAGGCCCGTCCTAAAATAGTCCTAGTGTTGCTTTAAAACGGGACGTTAATATAACTAAACTAAATCCCCCATCCCCTTCCCACATAAAATTGTGAACGCTGAGTAAGACCTCGAATGTTTTGCATTACATTGGTGACCAATAACTATGAACTATGTCTTAAATGTCAATGTAGAATATTTTAATATTTAGTGCGAATTTATATTTTGGGCGCATTTTAAGTCGATTAAAAACAAAATTTGACTTGAAACTACATTTGTAATCTAAAGATAACATACCGAATTCCATTAATTTAAATCATCGCGTTTATAGGTTATTACGTTTCGATGTGTGCAAATATACAGACTTACAGATGGTAGATCCCTTTAACATATTTTGTTCAAAATTTGATAAAAATTTATGTTTTAGATGCTAAATCTATGTACCGAATTTTATTTACTATTCTTTAGATTTTGTAGTTTACTTGTAGTCGAGAAGTCGGACAACTGACTTCCTGTTAATGGATTTCGTTCAAAATTAATAGAAATCTGCAAATTTGTTGTCAAAACCGCATACTGAGTTCTATTCGTCTGGCTAGGATAGTATTTAAGCTATCATGTTTATAGATAGAAAGATGGACAGACAAACATACATAACGCCAAAAATGTGAAATGTGAGTTCTAAAACATGGCAATTCATCGAAATCTCAAATTCGATTTTTTTTTTTTTTTTTTTTTTTTTTTTTTTTTTTTTTAAGATTACAGTGTTTCGTATGCGAGAAAGAAAAAGGTAGATTTCCACGAAGAAAAGATAGTTGGAAAAAAGATATTAATATAAATTAAATTATTTTCTTAAAGTTATAGACCAAAAGCAAACCTAATAATCAACAGTCACATCGTTATCAGCTAGTATATTATTTATTAATAATTCTTCATAAGGGCAGTGTTTCATTTTAAAGGTTATTTGAAGGCTTGAAGACAGAAAATCCTTTAAAAAATAATAAATGTATTATAGGACCTATTTGGACAATCATTTCCTATTTATAAGATTTTATTATTCCTTGTTAGTTTCTACCTTACCCTTGTAAAAAATTTAAATACGGATCAAGACGGAGTACAACAATTTTATTGATATCTACCAAATGATATTTCCCATAGGGCTCGTGCCTTATTTTTTCTGTGAAAATTTTTTAACGCTTGATTGACGTCTGGTGGTAAGGTCTAAGCTTCGGAATGTAGGGTTTCAGGTTCGAGACCCGATACCACCAAAGAACCATCGTGTAAGCGAGTTGGCGCTCTTTAAATCAATCGGGGGCCATCCTCCTGTCGATGTGGTGTGGAAGCTTTGAGATGGGGCTGCTAGCTCAGGTATCATCCTCGTCGCCCGACCATGGTTCAAAACTTCGAGGTCCATCTCAAAGTATCTCTAATGTTGCTTTAAAATGGGACATTAATGTAACTAAACTAAACTAAACTTGGATTTGAGCTAACACATGGATTTAATCAATTTTGCAGAATCTGAAGTAATGAGTACAATGAAATGGATTGATCAGAGGAGATTCTCATTGCACATGCTTCGTGATTTGGGTTTTGGAAAAACAAGAATGGAAGAACATATTCAGGTGAGCGAATGTATTGAGCTTTTAATGAGCTGAGACAACTTTTTTAATGGTTTATTAGATGATAAAATAGATGTAATAAAAATAAGCAAAGCCATTTCTTTATACACATAAAATATGTTTCTCATTACATGACATATTCGAATTCTGTTTCACTTTCAAAGAAAGATGTAGCAAAAAAAATCTTTACTATCCCAAGTACTAGGATCATTTACGTTCTCTGGTGACATTTAAAGAAAACAAACACATAAAAAAAGCAAGAGGGCTGATGCCGAACCTTTCTCACATACTCTCCGATTAAGGCATTATCCCAGAGAAAGTCTTGCATAGCACTGGCGTATAATGGTTATGAAATATTAAACTTTGACGTGAATTTAGCTTTTTTACTGAATACCTGATGAGTATTTAAACGCTTAATCCATAGTATATGGTTAGCAGTAACCAAAAATCGAATTTGTGTTAAATGCCTTTTCCCAACCGATTAAAACAAAGCTTTGGCACAAAACTACACTTATAGCCAAAATATCACATACCAAATTTGCTACATTTAAGTCACATCGCCTTTGAATTATCGATTGTATTGACATGTTTTTAAAAGGATAGATGGTCAATCCCTGGTTGGATTTGGCTCAAAATTCGACAGATGTCTAGATTATAGATGCTAATCGTGTATCGAATTTTATTTATCTAGCTCTCTTCGTTTTGTAGTTATCGTGTTAAATTATATTCGAACAGCCGACTTCATCTCAGCTGATTTTGCTCAAAATTTGATAGAAATCTATAAATTTGGTATAAAAACTGTACACTAAATTTCATCCGTCAAGATAAAAGCAGTTTTTCATTATCTTTGTCACAGACAGATAGACAGACGGACATTCCAAAAATGTGTTTTTGGAACTCAGGGCGGTCTAAAACATGGAGATTCGCCAAAATGTCGGGTTTAGATTTTTTTGACGATTTATATACTTTCTCTATTCTACGTATACGAGAAATTAAAAAACTTTTGGAATGCACATTTAATAGAATATTAGATAGATTATACAGAATATATTTAGTTAGAACATATTTAAAAGAACCTCGTTTTCGTTCATCAGTAAGATTTTAGCATTAATTTTTTGCGCACACAAAGAAATAGAAATTTTATTTTCAGAATTCAAGACAGAAAAATGGAGCAAGATACAAAAAAAGATTTATTCCTATTTCAAAAAATTAGTGCAAAAAACTTATTGATGAGCCATTATAAATAATTTCAAGATTCCAACCTGGAAAATGATGGAAATGTTCGACACATTCTAAGTAGTTTAAACTATAGATAACAAATGTTACTAATGAAACCAACATAGTGATGTGTGAGTTCTGGTGAGTATAATAAATGCCATCATAGCTGGTACGAATATTTTTGGAGGAAAACGGTTAATGCCACAATTAAGTAAAATTCATTTTTTTCTTTGTCAGTATTGGATTTCTTCAGAGTGCACAATTTCATAGACTTGATATATCTCTGCTATTCTTGGGGATATGCAAAAATAACAATAGCGACAACAAAAATCATTAAGTACCAAAATTGCCCTAGAATTCGTTTTTTACACTCCTATAAAATTTTCTACTTGGCAGCTACTGCGTTTTCCAATTCCAACATTCATTTCTTATCAATGCAAATAAAAAAATTCTAAACAGTTTCACATTTTGAATATCTTTAAAAGCATTTTCCACGAATAAAATCCCTATCTTTGTTTAAATATCAGAATGCTCATAATTAATATAAAACAATCGAGTTCAGTTTAACGGTAGAAATAGGTCTTAACTAGGTTGGCAGACTAACTCTAATAGCACACAAATATTGTATAATATTGTATGACATAATTAATATTCGTAATATTGTTTAATATTGTGGAATATTGCTTAATATCATATAATATCGCGTAATATAGTACAATATTGTACAACAGGCTGTGATATTTGGGAACTATGCCATAAGAAGATGAAATTAAGAAAAATTAATAGTGCACGCAAGTAATTTTTACAAAAGAAACTACGAAATATTGTATTCTAAAAACTACTGACCAATAAATATTAAAACACAATGTTTTTATTCAACACATTTACATTGGTCAAAATTTAATGTGGCCTACCTATCTTGCATTTTACATTCACATTCCCTCACACTCACATTCACATTCCCATGCATTTCACATTCCCTCCCACCAAATTTCCTAAGGAATGTTTATAATAATTCATTCAAATATTGGAAGTCTTAATGTATACTCTTATTCTCGAACTTCTTGTGCAAAAGTTATACTCTGGACTCATTCGACAGATGCATTTATCAATAGACAATGCATTTATGCCTCGAATACAATCTGCTTGCTTTTAATACAAGCATCGACAAAGATATACTGTAGAAAATTCGGAATGAATTCCGTTACAGATTGTTATTAAAAAAGTGCATATTGAGCATAAATAATGCTTCTTTTCAGGATTCGAAGACTTTTCTAAAGAGCAAATACCTGCTGAGCGGTAAGACTTCGAAATCAAACCACTCATTTTTTTTATATCTTAAATTATAAATGTCAAAAATATCAAACTATTTCATCAATATGCGATAGTATAAAATGCACACTGATAAGCCAGAAAAATTGATATAGCAGGTCTTATGTAAATAATAAAGGTGTTCAACCAATCAGAGTAATGCGATGCGGTCTACAGTGCGTATATAAGACGACAGGTGTCTGAGGAGGCTATTACATCAATGGCAGATTATCAATGATTTACAAAGAGGTACTAATCGTCGGAGCTTGAGAGATGGGGCACAGCATTTCCGAAGTAGCGATGAAATTTGGATTTTGCGCACGACCATTTCAAGCATATACAGCGAATATCAGGTTTCCAAACAAATTTCCGATAGGGTGCGGCCGGAAAAAGACCTTGAAAGAACGGGATCATCGACGGCTGAAAAGAACTGTTACATGAGATAGACGTTCAACATTCCCTAAAATTGCTGCGGATTTGAATGCAGGCCCAACAAAAGTATCACACTATGCAACATACCCTAATTGACGTGGACTTTCGCAGCCACAGTCCATATCGTGTACCACTATTGACTCAGTGGCACGAAGCTCAGAACCTTTCAGGGGCTCGCCAACACCGTCATTGGACTCTTAACGATTGAAAAACGTTGTTTTCTCTGACGAGACTCAATTGTATCGGGTGGATGGCCGTGTACGGGTGTGGAGAAAACCCCATGAATCCATGGATCCCTCATGCTTAGAAGAAACTGCTCAAGTTAGTGGAGGTTTTGTGGTGGTATAGGGCGTGTGCAGTTAGCATGAAATGGGACCGTTGATATGTCTAGATTCGATCTTGACAGGTCAGCAGTATGTTAACATTCTTTCTGACCACCTGCATCCATTCATGTCCTGTGTGCATTCCGACGGACGTGAACAATTCCAACATGATAATGCGCCATCCCACAGATCTACAGTAACTACGGAGTGGCTTGAGGAGCACTCGTTTGATTTTCTTTCCCTCTCTTGGCTACCTAATTCCTCAAATATGAACATTATAGAGCATATCTAGGATGTTTTGTAAGTGCTGCCCTTAGGAGATCTCCATCACCTAGTACTCCCATTTTTCCCTTGGGCTTTGTGGACTGCCCTGAGGGAATCATAGTGTGAACTGTCAACAGAATATCTTCACAAATTAGTTGAATCCATACCACGCCGAGTTGTGGCACCTTCGTGCCCGTAGAAGCTCTACACGATATTAGATTGGTGTACCAGTTTTTCTGGCACTTCAGTGTATGCTGAATTTGCATCTTCAAAATGTTTTTGACAGTCTCCGTAAATATTTACACCACTAATTACTAATATTGTTGTTACCAATATAGCTATAAATTTGTATTTTGAATTCTTACAGTGCTTTTCCGGAAATTATCTGTTAAACAAAATACAATTATTTCGCATATAATCCTAAAGACAAAGTTTGGAATTATAACCGATTTTTTTGTGTGGATTCCTTCTTTTGTATTAATATTAGAATCCTTCCTGCCCTTTCCTTTTTCTTTACAGTAGTTGGATATACATAGAAATGATTAAAGTATAATGGCAAACAGCTTGTATCAATATTTTTCAAAGACTGTTCTGCAACAATAATATTTTCTATTTCAACAGGAAGAAATTCTAGAGTTATTACAGCTGATATCTGAATATAATGGAAAGCCGGTAAAGCACGCTTATCTTCTAGCTCCAAGCATGTCAAACAATATAGCATCATTACTTTTCGGAAAGCGTTTAAAATACAACGATCCACAAAGACAGAGACTGGATACTCTAGTACGAGACGTTGGAAGACTTCTTGGCATGGTTTCATGGCAGCTTTTCTTCCCTTGGATAAGAGAAATATTCAAAAAATTAAACATCGGATCCCACAAACAGTTAGCCAGTGTGTTTCTAGAAATGAGAGAGTACTGCAGGTAAAGTCATTTAACCTTTAAATTAATCGAAAATAAGTTATATTTAGATTCATTAAATCATTTATTCTATTCATCAGGCAATAAGGAAAGTAAATAAATATGATAGAGTATTGCAGATAAAGCCATCTAACCTTTAAATAAAGCGGGAATAAATTATATTTAGATTCATTAAATGATTTATTCGATTCATGAGTCAATGAGGAAGGTAAGCAAATATGTTGAAAGGACACACTTCAATACATTTATTTGTTCCATATGTTGAAAATTTCATGTAAAAGTTCATAATAAGCTTATCTTAAAATGAGCCATTTTTGTGATTTCTAATTCTTTTGACGGCGAAGAAAGTACTTTATACAAGGTTTAATCAATAAGTATAACTATAATAGTACGAAATTAATAAAAAAAAAACATTATGGAATTTCAATTTAAAAATTTATTCCTGAATCAAACTAAAAAAACTAAAAAAATTTAAAAAGAAGAAAATGTATTTAGAGCGCTAATGCTGCTACTACTAAAACACAGATGAACTTAACCAAATTAGTAAAAATATTAATTTAATATAAACAAAAAGAATTAAAAAAAAGGCAAAGAAATGATGAATCCAGCCTGAAGACTTTCTCAAGGGTCACCCTCAGGCAGGGATTCAAACAAGGGATTTTTTTCTGTGAGGCGTCTCTATAAACAAAAAGAATAATAAAAAAAGACAAAGAAATGATGAATCTAGTTTATCTCTAAGGCCTCAATTTCAGGGGATTTTTGGGTCACGAGGGGTCAATAACTTTTGGACGAAAGTCAGACCCCTCACAGAAAAAATCCCTTGTTTGAATCCCCACCTGAGGGAAACCCTTAAGAAAGTCTTCAGGCTGGACTCATCATTTTTTTGCCTTTTTTTATTCTTTTTGTTTATATTAAATTAATATTTTTACTAATCTGGCTATAACAGTACAATATACTGCGATACAAAACTTTAATATCTGATGTTATTCTGTTTTAAAATTTAAAATTATGATACCAGGTATAAGAGCCTTTAAAAATATTTTAAAAAGCGATACCAAATCATAATTGTTTTATTTACTATAAGACTAAACAATTGAAAAAAAAAACAAATTTGCTTGTTGCAAAAGTTTAGATTCGATTAAAAATTCAGTGAATTTTTTTAGTATATGAAAATTTAAAAGAGATAACATCTAGGACTTCGAAACTTAAGTTCTGAAAACGATAGCACTTCATATTCGAGAATTCGCAATAAAAAAGAGATTTTGCCGGATTAGGTTATAAAGATTTGGCTGTTGAAAATTAATTATAAGCTTGTTTTGGAAATTCGCCTATTATTAATCTATAAAAGAAATCTATATATCGAGTTTTATCAAGTGTAAGCTTATAGAACGCGAAACACAGATCTAGGTAGCTGAATGTGATGAATAAACGCTACAACTGTCAGATCCAAAGACTGACAAGAATTGACAAATGACCGTAAAACTCAAGGCAGTCGAGATATAAAATATCAAAAATGTGCTTATTCATAGATGAATTTCAGTAACAGAAAGAATGGTTCATTGAAAAATGAGAAAATGAAACCCACATTTTCTGTTGGCTTAGATATGACACTTAATATTTCAATATTTTGGGTTGAAAATCAAAATATGATTTCAACTATTTTTTTTTTTACTGATCAACATTTTACGAAACAGAGCAGTCTTCTAATTATACAAACATACAATTCGACAATACAGTTAGAATGAAAAATAATGACCGCATAATGTATTTTAATCTAAATGTATTTTACTTCCAACTGTTTTGTTTTTAAAAAGTTTAAATTGTTTATTTCAGTGCGCACTATCATTTTTTAAAGTTTATCTTATCTTTTTGAAACTCCCAGTAAAATGATGAATAATGCGTTTGGTAACGTCAAAAGGAAGATTTCTAATCGAAAAGTAATAAAAATAAGAAACAAAACATAAACGTATATTTTGCTACTAAAAAAAAAAGATAATTTCTGTACAACTCGGTGTTGAAAGACAAGTTCGAATGACAGACACTTAGAGCTGCACACAAATGTTTTAACACAGGAAGCATTTGTTTGTTCAAATAAACTTCTACGGAAGCCTACAGTCCTTGCAGATCTCTGAAGAAGTTATTTTAATAATGCACATATATCTTGTGTGTAGGGAGGATAAGGATAGCTTTTCAAATTAAGTATTAAAAAATTATATAAAATGCTTGAGGGTAATACGGTCAATATTTTTTATACTGCATTGGAATAAATGAGGCAATACTAAAAGAAATTTTTAAAAAACCTTAAAAAAATAAAAAATTTCAATTGAAAAAATAAAAAAAACCACTTGATTAAAATCTAAAAATACTTGATTTAAAAAAAAACACTTCAAAAAATAAATTAAACGCTTGAAGAAAGAAAAAAAACTGATTTAAAAAAAAAACCTTTAATGAAAAAAGAAAAAAATATTTGATTTAAAAAAACATTTGAATAAAAAAAATATTTGATTTAAAAAACACTCGATTAAAAAAAAATATCTGATATAAAAAACACTTGATTAAAAAATAAAAAATATTTAATTTAAAAATTAAAAAATATTTGATTTAAAAAACACTTAATTAATAAATAAAACATATTTGATTTTTAAAAAATGCATTAATAAATAATATTTGATAAAAAACACTTGAAACAATTTTTTAAAAAATGATTAAAAAACACTTAAAAATGAAAATAAAGCATTTAAAAATTTAAAAAAAACACTCGATAATATTATTTATTCACTTTCAGTTTTTATAAATTGTTTTAACTTTTCATGAAATTTAAACATTTATTTTTAAAGTAAAGAGAGCAGGGAGAGAATTCGGCCACTTATTTATTTTCACAACAAATCTATTTATTTCTTCTTAATTTTATTTCAATTAAACCAAAGAAAAAAATTGTAAAAAGGCACAACTTCACTATTTTTATAAATAGAGCTCCTTTATTTATTTCGAAATATTTTGTATACAAATGAAAAGATTGTCAAAAAATAAAAAAATTAAAAATTCTTACATTCTGGTAAAAATTCAAAAGTTGAAAACTTTCTAAAAAAGACGACAGGGCAGTATACTATTTAAGAAAAAAAGTTCTTGAATTTTGAAGGTTTAACACATATAGGTACGGTAACCCTGTGATCTTATTTCTCTACAGTTAGTTTTCAGAAATTTCTTGTAATGCATGTAGAAACTATATATACGGTTTAAGAAAATTTATCACATGTTATTGAATGGCATTAAAAATTCTATCAGGATTAATAATACATTAAATTTCGTCCAGTCAATAACTACATGAAAAAAGAATAAACTTACGAGATCAAAATTTTGATCGCTTAGGAAGATTTAATGGAAATAAAAATAATGAAATTCATTCACAGGGCAATTTATTGCACAAATTCAACTCAATATGCAACAGTAGAACTGCCTTAATTTGTCTTCAAGACAGTAGAGCCCTCTTTTGGTAAAAGTTTAAACTAGTAGTGAAAACCCAACTAGCTAGCCAAATGCATAACACTGGCTGTATTATCTTAGATACTGTACTTTAATTTCATTTGTTTTTTATTGATTTTTTTGTTGACAAAGATTAAAATAATTTTTTAAATAGTTTTATCATATCTAAAGAAAGTTATAAAGTCATTAGAATTTTCATTTTCTTCATACTATAAATCATTATTAGATTAGTAAAAACCATTATTATAAAAACATCTACATCACAGAATTATGTGAGATGTTTTAATTAAATTCGTAATTTTGGTTATTTTTTCACAGAAAAGAAATGGAGGAACATGAAGCTACACTTGATCCAAACAATATTCGAGATTTTATTGATGGTTATTTACTAGAAATTGAGAAAAAGAAAACAGATCCGAATACAACTTTTAAAAGTAAACTACCTTTTTTGTTATCTCAAGTTTTATTTCTAATATTAAGGTATTTGGTTCTAAGCAAAATAATAAAGAACTATAATTCGATATTGATCGTCGAAATTCTTCTGGTTTCGACGTATTTCATGAAAATTAATATAAATAACTTTTTTTATATAAATAAAAAAAACTAATAATTCATGTATTGCTTGAATAACAGATATTGATTCTGTAAATATTTCTAATAAGGGAATAACTACTATTTTATTTAAATAATATATGTAAAAATACATACTTCACTTTTTTTAAAGCGTGCATTTTGTATTATGAATTAAATCATAGATTTGATTTAAACTGAATAACCTAATGTAATTATGAAAATGTAGGAGAAAGAATATTCAAGAAATGTTTAATTCTCTTCAAGTAAGAGATATATCTCTTCTAAACTGCGTTTAACAAAATTAATCATACTTCAAAATTTTTAAAAATGAAAAGAAATTAATTAATTTTAAAATTTAATATTACAATTATTATGGAAGCTGAATTCAATATTTTCTCAACTTCAATGCTAGATTGCATCACATATTTGAAATAAAAATTGGATTTATTGTATGGATTAATTAGTAACTGAAATTTGAAAATAAAATAATGTAACCTATTAGAGAATACATAAACACAATTTTATAATAAAACTTTGAAACATCTATTGCATTAGAAATGAAGCGATGAATCGATTGCGGAATTCTATTATTTCAAGAATGAAACAAGTCCATTAAAATTATATAAAAATAATTAACAATTTTCCTAATAAGGAACAATTAACAGAAAGAAATAGAATGGGAACAATAAACATTTAAGTAAAAGTCTCCTAATAATTTTTCTTGAATAATATAAGGAATACAGAATCTGCTTATCAGTTCTGATAATAATCGATCTTTTAAATTAATTCAGCTAAAAAAATCAACATACTAGAAAAAAATTAATTAAAGAAACTTTCATTAGAAATTTATTGTTTTGATAACTATAGATTAATCACACTTTTTTACTTATTACTTTCCATCTTTCTTATTAAACTTTATATCTTATTTTTTGATAGAAGACATTCTGATTGATGTAGCCAGAGGATTTTTTGGAGCTGGGAGCGAAACAGTTAGAGTCACCGTGGACTGGTTGCTGCTCGTGTGTGCTGCTTTTCCCCTAGTGCAAAAACGAATCCAAGCTGAGATCGATGAAGTCGTAGGTCAAGAGCGTTTTCCAACGTGGCAGGACCGTCTCAATATGCCTTTCACAGAAGCTTCGATTGCAGAGCTCATGAGATGGAGGTCTATCATTCCATTGAATTTAATGCGATAGTAAGTATTGTTTTACTGTTTAACGCTTCATTAATTATTGTTTTTTATTGTAAATAAGAAGTTATTTATACTCCTAGGCTAATCAAGAAAGTAAGATTCCTTATGGTCAGGGCATAGAAAAAGTTGTACTCAAAAATTAAATGGTACAGTCATGAGTTACTTTTCAACATTGTTTCTTTCTTATGGCACTTGCCACTGACAAGCCCGCTGTTACGAAGACAGCAATTTAAGCCTGAGGGGGAACGTCTCTTATTTTTTATAGCAGCGCCAACTAGGGCCAAGAGTTAGACTTTGCCACTCACGCATCATTCATTCGCTTGCACAACCCCTTTTTACAGGAGGGCACATTCACACATCTCACAGATAGAACAACAGAAGAACAACCATGCCCAAACCGGGACTCGAACCCGGGACGCCCAGATCACGGGGAAGACGCGCTACCCCTATGCCAGGACGCCGGCACTTTTCAACATAATTACCAGCAAAGCTGAGATGGTTCTAGTTTTTATATTCGTCTGTCATAAAAGTCTTGCAAGATAGTAGTAACCTGTATTTGTTATCTTTTAAAATGATAGTTAAATAGGATTTCTTGGGAGAAAGAAAAAAACAATAAATACTAGTCAGTATTACGGGAGAGAGTTAGTCAGTGAATATCATTTTATGAACCAGACATGGTAGAGTATATCCATATAATACGAGGCCGGTACCATCATCTAATATTCTTCACAGTATGTTGATGTACATATTCCATAAAGGCATCTCTGACTCTATTAATAATACAAATAAATACATGTGCCTCTGTGTCAGTCTGCGTGCTCTGAAACCCAGATTGTATGAGCTAAAGCTATCAAAATTGACGCAATTATATTTGAAAGAGTAAGAATGTGCGATCTGTTTTTGAAATATTAATTAGAATTTGAATTAAAAATTAAGTGAAAGTTTGAAATTTTGTTACTTAAAGATTAAAAATATTTCCGCTTAAAAATGATTTTTATAAGATAAAAAATTTAAAAAAAACTTTTCAATGATATCAGGTTCTTTGCCGTATAAATTTGTCTATATTTGATAAATAAAAAAAAACATTTCATAACAATCTATCATATATTATTGAAGAAAAACTCAAATTGCTTTCATTGTTGCTGCTAATATTGCATCCTGTATTTTTTTCCTTTATTGATGTCACAAATTATGAAGATTTGATTTAATTTTCCATGTTGGGTAGATTTCGATACAAGGCATGCTTTTATTAAAATATTGAAATTTTTATATTTATAGTCAAGGTTTAGTTTCGGAATTAAGCAAGTGTGCATTTTTTTAATACTGTACGGATAAGTAACAGATACGAAAAGATATAAACAGAGAATTAGGAAAATGCATAGTACAATGAACAGAATTGTCTAAGATTTCTAATATGGTATGAATTATTATATGCTTATCAAAATTTGATATGTAAAAGTACTTTGCTTAGAATCCTTAAAATTAAGTTACATAAAACATTTAATTAAAATTTTTAGTAACTATTAATCCCAGCGAAACCACTTGTTGCTAAATGCGATTAGTCGATAATAAGAAACAATCTTTCACTGCGCTTTTCGACATGGACATAAATCTTATGTTTTAAAGATTGTCTACACTAATGATGCATCACTACCTCATTAATTCTTGCATTCCATATTGAAAATTTCGATCCTAAATAAAGTCCTGTAAGGCAACACAGAGTAGTAGAAAATTTTACAGAGCATTATTTTAAAATCTAAAATATTTATAAACAAATGCAAAAAAAACCTTAATTAAAACTGACTACTTTGTAATTATTCCTGACGCTTAAAATCGTGGCTTTTTTTTTCTTTCTTTTTTTTAATGAAAATTGGGTCACAAGTTGAAAAGTTAAAAAGTCATGACATGCAGACAGATGCTATCGTCTTTTTGATAAATTATCTTACTCATGTATTCAATCTCTTTGTAAAAAAATAAAACTTTGTAAAAAAATAAATTAAACTTTGTAAAAAAATAAATTTAAAAAAAACTAAACTAAACTAATAAAGGCATCAAAATAGCTTTCTATTTAATTTTTCTATTAATTATAAATTAATTATTTTCTTAAATAATTAATTAAAATTACTCTTTCACTATTATTGAGTAGATATAGTTGCCATCTACGTGGTATTAAATCTTCACTATTTGAAATTAAAAACGGAAATAAATAACAAATCAGCTGTCTCAGATAATTTCAAATGTCATTACAAGCCCGAAAAGATTAAAAGAATGTTTTGTGGAACGAAATTTAAAACTGAATCACATAAACAACTATTTTTCAAAGCTAATTGCTTAGTTCCAGAATTTATCATTATATATATAATTTAGAATGATTTTTTAAACAGAAATAACTGCCGTTATTTTAATAATATGTTTATATCGAGTTTACATTTCCATGCAAATAATTGTAACTTTCTAATAAGAAAAACTCTCTTTTCAACAGTACTCTGGAGGACACGGAAATTAAAGGATATTTTATACCAAAACACACAAACGTATTGGCTGTCCTGTGGGCTGTTGACCATGATACGAGGCTTTGGGGAAATGACGCTGATGAATACACACCAGAAAGATTTCTGCGGGAAGATGGTCGAAAATTTGTGAAACCCGATTTTGCCATTCCTTTTTCATATGGTAAGTTGGGGATTTTTATGAAAAATTAATTGAATATTTTAAAACGATTTAGCAGAATCAATTATAACAAATTGGATGAAGATATGAATATGTACGCAGATACGGAACCATTGTTTTTGATCTGAGGTTAGGATGAGTGCAATAATGGTTTCAGATGTACACATCGAATAAATTTACCAACATACACACATTATAAAAAAATCATAACAAAAAGAAATTCCTGTCCATTTGCTGTTGCCGAACAATAAATAATATTTATAACCTAAAATTTATATAATAGCTTTGAATACACTCAATTTCCAACAATGTTCTGTTAAATTTTGCCCCACTTTCAATAATTCTTGGTATTTTAGCAATTAATATCACAAAACACTTGCGGCATTTACAAGCATTTTCTTTTTCATCCACATTTAAGAAACAAAAACACCTCATACACTAAAAATCTTTACTCAATAAACAGCGATATGATTTTTAGGGTAGAGATGTGTGGTGAAAGCTTATAAGCCAGTTAACAGTTACGCTACCTGAGCAGAGGGAGAGTCTGTGGTGAAAGCTAATAAGCCAGTTAACAGCTAGCTACAGGATCTGTGATGAATAGCTTATAAGCCAGTTAACAGCTACGCTACCCGAGCAGTTGCTTTTGTATCGTGGTCATGTAACTGGGCTGCGAACCACAAGGTCCCAGGTTCTATTCTCGCTCATCCCAATCGCCCCAGATGTATAAATATTTCTACTTTTTAAAATAAGAAAAGGGTTATCTTTTACTTTATATAAAAGCCTATTTCGAAACTTTTTTTAATCCTGTACTTTCGGCTATAGTATTGTCTATATATGATGAAAATTAGAACTTCCTATACTCCCACCAATGAAATAAATTATTATAGCTTCAAGCCTTGTATTATAAATCTTGCATTTTTTTATTATTATGTATACGCTGTAGTACTTATTTTCTTTTTTCATGTTTTATCTTTTTTACAAAGTAAAATCTATCTTTAATAAATCAAAATAACTAGGCGTTGTCATAAGGATATTTCCCACTTTATATCTAGTAGTTGCTTCATGGTTTAACATAAGAAAGATAAACTCCCATTTTCGGCCATAAAATGTTATGCCCTTTTCAAAGCTTGCTTATGTATCCATATAATAGGTTGTATACTTAAATATATTTCCTCTTATGGTTTTTTTAATTTAAATAAAATATATAAGTCAATAATTTTTTTTTGTCTTTTCTTACAGGAAAGAGAGCATGTCCCGGGAAATCGCTCGCTGAAATTGAAGTTTTCTTGTACTTGGTGGCCATTTTACAAAAATTCGATGTACAGGCTTTACCAGGGCAGAAAATCGATCTTGATGGTGAACTTGGAATCAGTTTACAGCCCAAAAAACAAGAATTATGCTTTAAACTCCGCCAATAAAACAACTTTTTTAACGAATAGTTTTTGTGCAGCTGAAAAACTCTGAAATCCAATAAATGAATCAAACTTTTAGGATAATTATGGAATGGAATTATTACATTATTTATTTCTCATTAATTAGGGGCATTTTCATCAACTTCTCATTGAATTAGTGAGATTTTATATATTAGATAAAATTAGATTATAACATAACACCCTATTATTTTATCAGGGTGTTGTTATTTTATAAAATCCTTTATCAGTTATTGATTAAGGCAGTTAGTGTCCTCTCCATTAGTGACGAAGTAAAGAAGTTACAGAAAATAACTATCAAATAAAGAAAATAGACCAAAATATCCAGTTAGAAAAATGTACGCTGTACCACAGTAAAAATACAGAAATAAAATTTCATGGAGTTTCCTGTAAAACTAAAGAAAATATTTGCGATTAAAATTATGATCTTCCGTAACTTGAAAAAAAGTTCTTCCTAAATTGAAAAATGTATTCTTCGTTATTAACATACAGTTTTTCTGAGTTAAACAATGCCAAAGTGAAATCTAAGTAACAAAGAAAATAAACGAAAATAATAATAATAAAATTGTATACACAGTAGGAGGGGAGAGAATACTGGAGAATGCGCTTTTCAATTTTTGAATTAACACTTTTTCAAGTCACGCAAAGTTTATAATTTTAATCGCAAATATCTTCTTTAGTTTTACAGATAACTCCATGAAACGTTTTCCTGTGTTTTTATTACGGTAAGGTCTTTATATATGGTCTTCTTTATTTTTTAATTGGAATTTTTGGCCATCTCCTTTAATTTTTTAAATACGATTTTTTTTTAATTTTTTTTTTTTTTTGTAATTTCTCTATTTCGTCACTAGGGGGCGCAATAACTTGTCTCAAGAAATTCAGCATTACCATCTTACTGTAGGTACACTTTCCTCTCTATACTAGAGGCCATTTTAAAGGACTCCGAAGGGTTTTACCGATCTCCTTGTATATTTATATGCTTTCTTCTTAAAATTAAAAAAAAGACTGATTTTTGAAATAAAAGCAGCAATTTATTCTCGCATGATACACTTTAAATCCGCAGTTTACAATTTAACCTTTTCGGCTCTAATGGGCATATACGTCCCGAAGATCAGACTTCATTCCCTATTAGGTAAATAAACCTACTTTAAGGATTAAAGAAAAAAGAACCCTTTTTACAAGGGATTTAAAATTTTGATCATGAAGAAATCGGGTAGAAAGGGTTAATTTTTCATTCTATTGTGCATTATGAAAGAAAAAGGATGTGGCATAATAAATGAAGACACAAAAATATATGCAACTTGTATGCTTGGTTGGGACCGCTGCTTGGGCTTTTACTATCCTGGGGGCTTAGTTGTCCCTCCGCCACCTCGTGCTGATGAGGGTTCTTTTTCTCCTCCATCCCATTTTTACCTCACACTGTTTTTTTTTTTTTTTTTTTTTTTTTTTTTTTTTTAAGTTTTAGTTGTATTAACGCCCCATTTTAAAGCAACACAAGGTCTATTTTGGGACGGACCTCGTTAATTTTGAGCCGCGTACCTTACACTGGTAAGGAAATAGTAACTATTGATAAGGTTAAGGTTAAGGCAGGCTGAATTAAATTAAGCCCCGTGTGTATATATAATCAAATGTTAGATGGCATGTGCAATTTCTATTGTTTTAAGACTGTGGCTTATTACAATTTAATTCTATTAAATATGGCAGCTCCATTTTCTAAACCAATTACATCTTCGTCAACTTTCCTAAAAACTAATACTAAGTTTTATTTTTTAAAAACGCCTAAGTGAAGATTATAATTTGAATCAATGCAAGATTCTAATTAAAGAGGAAATCTTACTCATTTTACTTGTTATCCTATTCATAGTATTCTTAAAAGGATTTAAGTTCTTATATGAAAAATTAAAACACTTGTCACTTCACTTTAATGGAGTTCGTGAATACACTTAAAGAAATGTGTATCTATATAATTTGCAATTGCACCCAAGAGTAAGAATTACTGTGCGGGAAATTTGAATTCCTGTTAAAATATGAGAATTTATGCAGCAATGTCACCGATTCTTTCTTTCAGTGCTAATCCAAAAACATTATTTATACTTATAAAGAAAGTGCGTGTGTGCGTGCACGCGCGCGCGTGTGTGTGTGCGTGTGTGTTTGCAATTCTTTATAACACACTTAAAATGCTAAAAATTTGATTAGTCGCAATAGCGACATAATATATCTCGAAACCAGAACAATAAAAATTAGATAAAGATATTATTTAATATTTTGTATTGAACTGAATGATTTTTCTTCATATTTACCCATGGGATAATTTTAAATGACTGAAGAAAAAAATCTCTGCACAAGTGAAAAGATCGAGCAATTACCATTCTAAAAAGAAATTTCTTCTACTTCTCTGACGTAATTTGCCGAATGTTGAGAAATTCTTTTGGTTAATCAATTTTTGAGAAAAATAATAATTGAAATTAAAATTTTTGCATCTGACATTTTAATTCCATCAGCTATTTAAATGTTTTTTGTGGAGATTAATCAAACATTTCTCTTTAAAACAAAAAAAAAACCCATCAAAATATTTTCATTCATTGATTTTTAGTTTATTGTTCGATGAATGCAAAGATATCCTTCTCCGTTCCGCAGACGGATGTGCGATTTAATATCTGATTTGGCAAAGAGCCAAGATTTCCTTAGCTGATCCATCAGCTGATCCATGGAGTGAAGTTTTTCAGATTCGCTGATTTGGCAACATCTGAACTTAAGAAAAAGTCATGAAAATTCTTTTTATTAAGTAAAAAATTCTAATTGCATCGTCTGTTGAATACTTTTTAATTTTATTGTTTCGCGTTCTTTTTCAGTACGTTTTCATTTTCAATGATTCAGAGTATTATCGTTTGTAGAAGAACAGACGCGAATGAAAAAAAATGAAAGCGTCAAAATCAGAATTATATATATATATATATTTCTTTTTTATAACATTCTTTTACTTTATTATGATTTCGATTTTGCTAACATTCACCGTTTATGGTAATTACATCGTCGAATTCAGGAAATAAATATGTTATAATAAGATAGAACTGCATTTGAAAAGATAATAAGCATAAAATCTCCAACAATTTTTATAATTCAAATAAAATAATTTAAAATAATTAAATGTACATAACTCATTAAACGGAATTAATTGCAAAAATAAACAATTTTAGAAAACTGTTAAGTTTTAAATGTAAATTAAAATTGTCTCTCTTGAAAAATCATCTCAAGTTCTTATGCATGTAGTATTTAGTTTTATCTTCGCCATAACAAAGCCAAGACATTCAGCATTTCTGAAATTCCTTTCCTATTCTTGGTAAATGGCATCTTATTGAATGAGCTACGATGCCATACAAATTTTTACCTGTAATAATGCCAACACTTTATAAGAGTTCACCAGGAAACGTAAAATGTATCTAGGAAAACTCTTTATTAAGATTTAACGCTACTAAAATTTATTCCTTAATTACACAGAAGAAACTGAAATTAATTTCGAAACTCGACTTACCAGCAAATAAATATTTATCCTGAAGGATATGATTTTCTACTGTTCCACTTGGTACTTGTTGAATTTCCAAGTTCTTTCACCCATTTCGTGATATCACCAATGGATTTTAAGTTGCATTTAATGGAAATTATGTAGTTGTTTTCCATAATTTTATTTTCCAAATTCGAAGGAAATTCTCGGCTGTGATATTCATACGAATATAATCAGATAAATCCATTTAGTTCAGTAAAATTAAATCCAATAAAAGGTAAAATAAAGAGAGAGAAGTCACACAACAAAACACAAAGATAAAATTTGTTCGGAAATCACGGTATACAGCAATACGAACAATGCAAAACGAAACTGTTCCGAAGTTTGCATATAATGACGTCATCATCTTTTTACAGAATACGCGGCGGTATGAACCAATGATATTGCCCGATTTTCTCCCATTCATGAAATAGGATTATGGATTCTGTTATAACTATAACTGCATTGAAGCATTCTAATGACAATGCTATTTTTGTTCATTGTCATTTTTAATTTATAAGACGAAAATACAGATGTCTGAATAAAATGGCAGGGGCATGAATACTACAGTTATATATATTTTAAAAGTAATTTTTGGTTGCCTTTTCTATTATATTTCGAAGATATGATCACAAGAGATCGATAAACTAAAAAATAATCAATGATAAAAGAAAAGATATTATAATATTTAAGTTTTAAAAAATAAAAATCGTTTTCACTCGAATATGTGTAATAAATATTTCGTCATAATCGAAATTTTTTCTCTTCTTTGGAAAATGCAGATTTAAATGAATTAAATTTATTCTTAAGAACACTATAATTTCTTGATTCAAAATTCTTGGGCTGTTGCTGATAAAATTGGTAAGTAAAGATTCTATTAAAATATTTGAATACAGATAAAGAAACATTTTCGTTATAGTGAAAGACAATGTGATGGTGTATATTTTAAACGAAGGACATTGCGAGTGATTTTATAAATTGTTACAACAGAACGAAGTTGCAGAAAGTTTTTCAAGTTACGTCATCTATACAAATCAAAGGCTATGATGATTTATTCTTGAAATTTCATTATAATTACTGGAAATCTTTTCAAGAATCATTATTTTACTTTTTTTATTAGCATTGTGTTCTATGTGAATCTAATTCAGAAATGTCAACAAAACGCTGTAACATAAAAAATACAATTAATAAACATCTAGATTTTTATTATTTATTGAAAACGTTATGAAAATAAAGTTTATATATTTCCTGTTATTAAATATCAAACAAAAATATTGTTGTTATCGCCACGTCAAATGATAGTTCGCCAATTGTGGCATTCGTTCTTCTATAAAAATTCTGATTTTGTTCTTTATTATTCTTGTTCTTGTCTCGTTTCGTGGTTGGAGTTCTATGGTGAGCGTTCTGTAATGAAAAGTATGGAATTGTTAATTAAATATTGTTGACTAGAAATTAGTTTGATCATTCAGAAAACGAACCAGCACTCGTCGAAAGTTTATAGAAAAAGTGATGCATACAATCCATTTAGTATTCTACATCCATGGTTTTAAGAACATCGCCATGTTATTAAATTTTTATTATTCAATTGTTTTATCAAACGTTTAATTCTACTGAGAATTTACTCAAAATTATAATAAAATATTACGGTACTGGAATTATAACTTAATATTCACAAAAAAATGATTGCAGATATTATTTCTCAAATTTCTTTAGCAGATAATGTTAAAAATATCTCCCCAATTGAGATGTTCATTTACCCAAATATTTCATTCAACAACTCATCATTAATTCCTTTCCATTCTTTTTTACCACTCTTATAAACATGTTTCATGAAGTACTGCATCCACAACCTTATATTTTAGTAAAAAATTCGGTTGCTTTTTATTATTTAATATGAATGGTTTGCAAATATTTTGAAGACATATTTCTACTGCTGCAACTAAGTCTTTGCAGTGTATACAGTTCTGCAATTCTTGACAGAATTTATGAAATTTTAAGGCAAGTCTTTTTCGAAGAAGAATTTCGATATAGAGTGTAAACAGTTTTACGTACAGTTTACTTTTTAGCTTCATAGAAAATAGAATCTTCGATATTTGCTCTGGAAAGTATAACGTTTGAAGATCTAATGCCACAAAATGAATGTAAGAATTAATCAGGACCAAAAATTGTTAAGAACAAGAAGAATATGAGAATAAAAATATTTAAGAATTTATAATATTATAAGTATAATTTATATATTTATAATATTATATTAAAACTTCTACTAGTGATAGAATAACCTAGATAAATATAAAAGGAATTAATCTCTTATTTATATTAACCTCTAATAATAATTAAGCAAGTCTTGTGTGCGGACGTGTTCCTGAAAGTGTGATATTAGTCTACAGATCACCTTTCATTATTGGGAGTTTTAAATGACTGTAGTTTGGTCAGATATACATTTCCAAAATGAAAAAAGCAAACTAATTTAACATAAAAACGCTTATTAATGGTATTTAGATAAATTGGATAAATCTCTAAGAATACAAATCTTCTCTACTTTCAGCTAAAAAGTAATCAAACATTTCATTTGCTGAAAATTAAAAGATCTTAAGGGGCTTAATAAAACCATCAAAAGTAAAATTTGGAGCTTTGTCCTTCTTATAACTTTTCTTTATTTAATTTTTGGTAGAATACATTTGGCTAAAGGATTGATTTTCAATTCTTCTGTGAAATAATATCACATTTCTTTTTTTTCTTTTCTTTTCTTTCTTTCTTTCTTCTTTTTTTTTTTTTTTTTGCTTAAAAAAAAAGGATTGAATATTTAGAAATCCAAATGGATCTACAAAAAAACAGGAAAGCATAAAAGCAAAGAATAAGTCCTTATAATATGAGCAATTTTTTAATTATCATTTGCCAATACAAATTAAGTAAAAACGACTTTTGTTTACAAAACGTCAAGCATAGTATATACATAACTAACCGATAAACAGCTGGCGCAAATTCATCACAAAGCGCTATTTTGTTTAGTATTGTTTCCACATTTAGAAATTATATCACACTGTTATGGCACACACTCAGAAGTGTAAAAACATACATTATTTTTACTTTCTTAGAATGGAGAGTAATATCAATTAGATAAATCTGAAGCGCTAATAATAACAATTGCCTATATCCTATGTGTGTAACAGAATTACATCCCTTCTATTGCATCTGTTCAACTATCGGACCTTCATTCAAAATCGTTCCCTACTACGCTCTTGACATCAAAAAAATATTGCAAGAACTTCGAGAAAAAAAAAGCAGCGTTAAATGTAATGTTTATGGAGTACTGTCTACTTCTCATTGGTAACATCGCTGCAAAAGAGATGAACTGAAGAAAGCAGATAAACAAAGGACAGCCAAAAGCAACACCAAATCGCCAGTCGAGCAGATAAAAACGAAAATCAAGATTTCAAACAAAATCAAAAATGGCAGCCGTTATATATCTATGAATGATTTCTGGGCCGCGATTCTGCCAATAGAGAATTCAATCTTCTTCTGCCATCTGCATGGCATAGCTGCTTCTACTTCTTGATTTTTTTTACAGTTTTCCCGAAATTAAAAAAAAAAAACACAAAAAAACTGATAATATCGCCAAGCCTTAGAAGGCCAAGATGTCAAAATTGTACACTTCACAGATACATAGTCAGATTTAAATATTTTTGTTGCCAAAACAAATAAATTTGGTATTAAGCAATATGATTTTTCAAATAGGAATTCATACATTTGTTATTTTAAGAATTTATCGAAATGTTCACTCGATTTTCGTGTCTGAATTATATGAACTAACTTTTCAAATGTTCATAATCGATTTACGAGGAAAAAATATTCTTCGTAAATAAATGATTAACAAATAATTCGAGTAATGAAAATTCCCTTTAAACGGATCATTTTCTTTAGAGATGATCAATCCAGATATTTCAAATATAAATACAATAAAAAAATTATATATCATTTTTTTTTAATTTAATGACAAGGAATATTCAATTGTTCGAATTGTAAATTTTATAAACACGGAAAGCTAACAGTTCAAAATCATTTCATTTCCTTTTTGTTATCATTTGCCAAGTCACGATGGCACTGATTTTTTTTTTTCCTTATATAAAATCAGTGAAGGACACTTATGTAACAGAATCAAAGATAAAGACAAACAAACGAACCCTTTTTTCATTTTAGATGTGATAAAACTCGAATAAAATTGTCTGATGATGCTTGCAGTAACAGTTTAAGTGTTAAAAGGAAATGAAATATTTTATTGACGCCTGAAAAATGGAAGGAACTACTTTGATAATCGTGGCAGTTCTCATCGTTTTGGTTTCGATATGGCTGTCTTTCACCAAAACTACA